>NC_138509.1:26347673-26560929 GCF_964252035.2 Podarcis erhardii
AGACTGCCACCTGCATGTCAGTAAGATCCACTGTTTGTCCTTAGAGCCTCCCAAGCAGCCTCAGCATTTGATGCAATTTGATCATTAAATCACCCCACAGAGAGAGATGCAGCAGAACTACCCTCAGAGGAGGCACACTCAGAGCAGCAACTCAGAAACACAGGGGTAAAGCTCCTTGGAGGGCAGATATTTCTTACACAACCAGAGAGCTTTGTTTTTAGTTACGTAAACAAGAGAAGAATGCCGTCAGTTTTAATTGCGGGATAGGGGGGACTGCCTCATTTCAAATATTATTTTTTTTAAAATTATTCTTCTCTACATTACTGGATACACCTGAATACTTAATAGTGGAAGCCGTCTTTAGCACTAAAAGTTAGTGAAATATTCGTTTCTGCTTAACAAACATTAAAAAACAGTTTCAGTTCTTTTCACATTAACAAATAAATTCCACTGGTTTCATAAATATGTTCAAATCTTACAGCAAAAAGAAATGTGAACTATACACAGCTACGTTTTTAAAACATTGCCTGAAATCTTAAAACACCAAAAACAAACAGAAAAAGGCTGTACTGAAAGGGGAAGCAACTCTAAGCCCCAACGGTACTGACAGCAAAAAATGGTATAAAGAGGTTCTCATATTAACATCCTATTCTTTTTTATGCATTCACTCAATCCTTTACTGCTTGCACATTAACACTTCAGTTGTGACGCACAACTGATTTAACACTACTTTTCGTGTTGCCCATTATGTATCAAGCTTGATTTTCAGTATCTAAACTGCCCTTGCAATGACAATCAAAAACTATTTAAGTGTTCATTTTACAGATATTTTTGAAAGCTATTAAAAGGTCAACTGCCAACAACCTGCTATAGAAATGCTGTACCCTTCTATATTCTTCAGTAAGCTTTTCAGAACTATCTGTACTTCTGTACTTCTGTATTTCTGTATTACATATAAAACCATTTATATATAAACCTCTGGTGAATGCAATATTTAGACTCTTAAAGAAAGTATTGCCAATTGTAGTTGTTTATTATCAAGATAACCCCTTTGAACTTGCACACATCTAAGGCTTTAGTTTACATAAAGTACACATCTTTAATGTGAAGATTTGCATCTGAGGCCATTCACTGAAATCAGCATCAATAAGCTCCTCTAGTCACATTGCAAATAATGTTGGCATTTCCCCCAGAAGTTTCTGCCTCCTAACATAGTATGTACCAATACTGAACTTTAAATTATCCCAAGTATATCCACAACATATAAAGAGACTTGTTTCATCATGATAAAAGCAAGTGAAGAAATGAATCTTTATCACTTGCTTATTACTCTTTTTCCCCATGTGAATCCAGATCAGGTGACCTGATCAAGCCTCATTAAACATAAACTATTTGAATGAACATACCAGTTAATATCAAACTTGAGAAGTCATAGTTTGGAAGACTTTCTCTGTTAGTAAAAAAGGAGATTTAATTCAGCATCCTGTGGAAGTTAATGCGCATCATCATCAAGATACTTATCAATACACTTATCAAGTTGTTATCATTTATTTTTAAAGGGCTATCCAGACAAATAAGCATTCATTAAATCTATTAAATGTTACATATAGGTAGCCGTGTTGGTCTGCCATAGTCAAAACAAAACAAATTCCTTCCAGTAGCACCTTAAAGACCAACTAAGTCAGTTCTTGGTATGAGCTTTCGTGTGCATGCACACTTCTTCAGATACAACACTTCTTCTTTGTATCTGAAGAAGTGTGCATGCACACGAAAGCTCATACCAAGAACTGACTTAGTTGGTCTTTAAGGTGCTACTGGAAGGAATTTGTTTTGTTTTGTCTATTAAATGTGGTCACTTTCACAGCACTTTGTAAACAAAATTTCACCCAGACTTTGGGGGAGCCTACCAGATAAGCAGAGAGCATCTACACAGGTTCCCTATGGCAGGAGATTACATCCTGATATAGGGAGCTTGTTGAGGAGAGGTATCCCTTTCAGACTCATTCTTATTAGAATTACAGTGGTACCTCGAGTTACATACGCTTCAGGTTACAGACTCCGCTAACCCAGAAATAGTACCTCGGGTTAAGAACTTTGCTTCAGGATGAGAACAGAAATCATGCAGCAGCGGGAGGCCCCATTAGCTAAAGTGGTGCTTCAGGTTAAGAACAGTTTCAGCTTAACAACGGACCTCCGGAATGAATTAAGTACTTAACCCGAGGTACCACTGTACTAGGGAGCAAAAAAGCATTTGTTCATTTTACTGGCATCAAAGAAGAATCTTCATTTGTTCAAAGAGTATCTCTTCTTCCTAACGGTTTGGTCACTATTCTCCAAGAAATACACAGGAAGCCAAACTTCTATAGATTCCACAAGTTTGCCTCCTGATTTATAGGATAAGCTGGATGTCAAAAAGACAAACTCACCAAGTTTTCAAAATTTCAGAGCCCTGTAGAATGCTACTACTATGCTTTAGAGTAAACCCTTAAGCCAAAGGTTTTCTATTATCAGAATAGATTCAAAATGAGTGAAATGTTCCAGTATGATAGTCAGTTCTCAAATAAGTATTCAAACTTAAGAACTGAATAAAGCAAACTAATCAGCAACTTCAACTAAAGAGACAGTATTTTACCTAGCTGATGAAAGTCAGTGATTGACTAGGAATGTCTATTCCACAATGAACTAGACCAGTTATGCTACATAACTGGTTCCCCTATGTAGTCTGGTCGCTTAGAACATACCACTATTGTCAATGTCACACAATGTTTGTGAACAGCTTGTGTCTACAACAGACAACAGATATTGTGTTCAGTATATATTTGGCTTGACTTATAGATGCTCACAAAACTAAGCTAGTGTATTTTGCCACAGTACCTAATATTCATTATTGAAGCCCTGCATATTAAAAGCCCAGCCTTGCACCAGTACTTGTGTTGTGTCAGCTCCCATGCGTCTTCATCAGGACTGTGCTTAGTAATGTAAAATATACATCATAGCAGCCTATTTGTCAGTCTATTTTGGACAATTAAAATCCCGTTAGATGTCACCTGGAGGCACTCAAGTACAGTTTTCACCTTGGCACACCGTACAAACTATACAAAGTCAAATTTCAAAAGAAAGGCTATGGCTAATTTTCATGATATCTGAAGCAACTCTGCTTACAGAGGCTGTAATCCTGAATCTACCATAAACCATGGAATTTTGCTAAGACTGATTAATTTCTTTCCAAGAACCAAAGCCATTTTAGACAGGCAATTCTACTTCAAATCTCTGAAAGTGCCCATTCTGATTTAGACATTATATATTTGGTCCCACACAAATAGGTTTGATTCTC
Organism: Podarcis erhardii; assembly: GCF_964252035.2. Classification (NCBI taxonomy): domain Eukaryota; kingdom Metazoa; phylum Chordata; class Lepidosauria; order Squamata; family Lacertidae; genus Podarcis; species Podarcis erhardii. The sequence continues at coordinate 26,351,008 of NC_138509.1, forward strand.
TTTAATTAGAGAAAGGAAAACCATATCTAGCATTGCGCCAATGTAATGTCATTATTGGATCCAATGACCATTTGCGCAGCAATAACAGGACTGATGTGACTCAATGGAAGCATTCAAATGTTAGGTTTGAACAGGGCTTTGGCAACACAGTAACTAGACTTTTGACTGCAACCTCACACAAAACCAATGAAGGTGGTTCCAGCAATTCTACCACAGAATGTAAGTACATAGCAGACCTATGTAGTACCATATGGCACCTTTTTTTTTGCCATGGCTTTCCTCTCAGTGCAGCATTTTATTTTCCCCCATATTACAAGTCAATGGCAACCATTCAGTGATCCGAGAGAGAATAAAGATAAAACTTGATCCCACTGGTATGTTTTGTGACTGCTCTATGCCCTGTTTTTCTGAGTCACCCTAGATCTGGCTTTGCTATATAAAATGAGCCACTGTGGATGAGTGGTTAGAATGTCAGACTGGGACCCAGAAGACCAGGGTTCAAATCCCCACTGTGGCCATGAAGCTCACCGGGTGGCATTGGGCTACTCACTCACTGCCTCTCACTCTAATCTACCTCACAGGGTTGTTGTGGGGATTGGGGTGAGAGAACCATGTACAGGTGGCGACCATTTTGCACATGTCCAACTGATGGCCAACATACATGCAGCTTTCAGGCCTGGAGGGGGGCAGAATGGGTTTATGTGTGACCACTGACATGCCAATGACCTAGAACACAATGCCTGTGCAAATGGGAGTTACTTGTAAACCACTTAGAGCTCCTTGGAAGAAAAAATGGGGTATAGAATAGAGTAATAGAATGGATATCTAGCCCAATGGGCATCTAGTCCAAAGCACAGAAAAGCAATTTATAGAAACTATAGAAAGATCATGTATAAAGGTGTGCAATATCTGAAGTCCACCATTCATCTAGCTCCACACTTCTATTCCTCGCTGTACCCACACATAATGCCTTGCTTGCTTCTCATTGCTCTCACCAACTTGCCAGCATTTGAAATTCGTCAGGTGCATTTTGATGTCTCCATCATCTGGAGCTGCATGCCTGGGATCTTGGATCTTGACTCTTTTCACACACAAGTTCTACCCGTTATATTTTATCTGCACAATCAGAATGAATTTCAGCAACCAAAAAGCCATATTGAGAAATTTGGTTTTAGGACTACCTGGCCCCAAAACGGCAACTAGGGCTATCCATTTTGGTGATGGCACCCCGGTTTAAGGAGCCTTTTGGCACTTAGCTTATGTACCTGAGATTCTAACGCTGCAACTTACATGCGCACCCTGTTCATTCCGAACCACGCTTCGGGCAGCCACCATCTCCAACGCCATCCTTCCGCTCAGGTGCGAATACTAAACATCACAACCCAGCCATTCCAACAGAAGGCGGCGGCGACGACACAACAACTGTGTGCAATAGACGTGCATGGCGGCAGCAGGCGGAGCAGAGAAGAAGGGAGCCCATTCCCTCTCCAAAACATGTGGCGAGCAAAACGAAAATAAAGTCGGCGGCCACCAGGGGCCCATTGGCGTGGCTGCTGCCCAGGACCCAACACCGAGAAGGCCCGGCTCAGATTCGGAGATGCAATCCTGCGCGCACTCAACTCGGCAGGACCTACTTTGGAGTAGGCGCAGGATGGAGCTGTCTGCCAGGGCGAAAAGCAGCAGCTCGCGCGTGGGGAAAAGCGCGCAGGCGAGAAAAGGGGACGGAGGCGCGGGAGAGCCCTCCCAGCTGGGCCTCCACCTCCCCCCCCCCGGCGCCTCGCCAGCGCTACCACCCGGAGCCCTCCCAAGCCGAGGCCCTCCCAAGCCCCACCGGAGGCGGGCCCGGCCGGCGCCTCCCCTCCACCAACTCCCAGCTGAAGAGGCGAGCGGCGGGCCTCGCTGAGGACGGAGGGAGGGCGCCTCGCGTGGGTCGAGCCCCGCTTGCTCCCGTAACGCCCGGCCCGGCCCTCCCGCACTCACGATGGTGACGCTGGCCTTGCGTAGGTCGCGGTTCTCCTCCTGCAGCGCTTTGCACTTGAGCTTGTAGGTCTCCAGCTCGATCTTGAGCACCTTGTTCTCCTGCTGCAGCGACGCCAGGCGGTTCGTCAGCTCCTCCAGCCGGAACGGCGAGATCACGATGCCGCCCGCTTTGCTGCCCCCCGAGGAGCCAGGCCCCGCCGGGCAGCCGGGCAGAGGCACCCCCGGACCGCCGCCGCTGCCCCCCGCGCCGTCCGTGTCGCTCTCGCTGGCGCTGTCGGCCATGCCCGGCCCTGGGGAGGCGGCGGCGGCGGCGGCGGCTCCTGCTGCTCTTGCACACACCTCAGCGCGCCTTCCTGCTCGTCTGCCCGCCTCTCGGGCAGTTGCGGCTGCCGCGGCTGTGCTGCTGCTGCTGCTGCTGCTGCGAGGCACGGAGGCGGGGTCGGCGGCCGAAGCTCACCGCCTGGGCCGAGCAAGCGACGAGAGAGAGGCTGGCGCACGCTCCGTCCGCGCCGAATATGCCGCTCTCGCTCGGCTCCAAGAAGGGAGCTGCCCGCTTCCCCCGGCGGGCCCACAGCGACGCCGGCCGCGGCCTAGGGATACTGCAACGGATACAGCCAATTTCCATGGCTGCCTGGGCGGAGACAGCGCCGCCGCCGCCGCCGCCGCCGCCTCCCTGGGCGGAACCGCAATCTGCACGCCAAAAAAAGAAAGGCGTCGTCAATAGTCTCTAGGTAAAGCAGCGCCGCCGCTGCTGCCTCAGGTGAGCTTCGGGCGGCACGGCCTTCAGGCCCACCAGAACTCGCAGCCCGAGTTATATATATGAGAAAGTAAGTCGCCCCCCACCCCCCCACCCCCCCTTGGACTGGCTTCTGAGGGGAAGGTGCGCGGCGTTGCCTTGCTAGGCGCTCTAAGGCCTTGTGTACAAGCAGGTACTTCGGGGTAACTGCCCTGCCACGGGTTGCGTGACCTATGGGTTGTAAAGTTACCTCACGACTAAAGCAAAAGCCCATGGCAACATACCCAAGTTTTATTCCAGATGGCACTTTTGACACATAAGAGCCTGCTTGGTCAAGAGTAAGCAGTGGAAATGGGTGGGGTCCCATGTGAGGGAGAATACTTGCAGGCCGCTATGGCAAAATGAATGCACTACTACTACTACTACTTTATAAGCCGCCTTTCTGACTGGGTTACCCCAGCCATTCTGGGTGGCTTCCAACAAATTAAAACACAGTAAGACATCAAACTTTAAAAACTTCCCTCCTATACAAGGCTGCCCACAGAGGGCTGTTATTTGTTTCATTGATATTGGATGGGATACACTCTTCAGCAAAACTTGCTTTCAGCCCTGCCTTCTCTACAACACAGTCCCCGCTCATGTTTACCGTGGAGGCATGTTTCAATGAGTTCTCTGGTTTTTCCTACATAAATGCACACATGGCCTCATTGAACACAGTGAATCTTCTGAGTAAACTTTGCATAAGAGCCCACTGCTAGTCTACTGCTGTGCTTGAGTTTTACGACAGGATTCGGTTATGAAAGAAACATCTAAAAAGGGGTCTCGTAGTAGCCTGAAAGTCATGCCTTCTTTTCTTCAAGATCCCAGTCCCAGATTAGACTCCCCCATTTTTGGTTTTGAGAAAACAAATCCAGCGTAGAATGCAAGCTTTTGCAGAATTAGGCATGCCTACATTTGCTCATTTGAAAGGCTTATTCTTCTTTGGTGATCACTCATAGCTGAGTAAGATTGTCTTCCATTAACACGGTTTTAACAATGAGTCCGTAAATGAATGTGGAGTCTTGCCTTCTTACTTGTAACCAGACCTAAATTTAGATTCACCAAATCTAAGCAGCATTGTGGACTTGTTTTTTCTTAAGTTCAGTTTGTTTTGTAATGCTATGACTTGATAACATCTCAATCCTTTCTAGATGTAAGGGAGAACAAGGTTGTTATCTTGGCCAAGGTTCTGCAGAGTAGGTGTGGTAGTGGGTAATATGAAAGAGCCAGTGTGGAAACTCAGATCTTGCAGCATTCCTTCCACTTAGTTCAGTGCTAAGCTCCTTGAGCACTGGCTTTTATTTTTCATACCGCTATTTATTTATCTTTTGGTTGCTGCACACAGGGTTCTGCTATGGTGCAAATAACTTTATTTTCCCCTGGTGGTACTCTTAAATTACAGCTAGATTGTCCCCAGTCTTCTTATATCTGGGGCAGGGGGTGGTAACATGGTGCCCATAGGCATAGTGGCATCTTTGAGGTCTTCTCCTGGTGCCCTTGAAACCTCTGAGCCGACCCCCAGTCCCCACTCACTGCTCCCTCAGTTGTAAGATGGCGAGGGTGCTGTTTTTATCCCTTGAAATGTACAGAGCTGAAGGAGGAAGTTGGAAGAGAGACACCCTTTCCCACTTCCTCTTTCAGCTCTATGTGCTTTTCAAGGCTCAGTTTAATTCTTTTGGATCTCAGTTTAACCATGAACCTAGAAAGCTTGGCCCCTGATCTAAGGGGATGCTGCTGTATGTGTGATATGACATAATAGTGATGCAAGGTTCTCTAAACCTGCAGATGGCAGCCAGTGAAGTGGAGCAGGAGGGGTAAAGAAACTCAACCGTCTGATGAATTATTGTTGAATGTTGAGAGATCTTAGTGTTACTTGAGAAAGATGAGCAAGAGGCATGAGGCTGCTGTTTTCTGTAGCAGCCCTATGTGTCTGCTGCAGCATCATGTTGGTTTCGTTTCAGTTACTATATTATTAAGGGGCTAACTATGTGTTCCACTAAATGGCATTATTAGTAACATGTGGGTTTTAAAAAGTTAAATTTCAGCTGTGGAGATGGCAATTTGCAGTAGAAAAAAAAATGTTACAATTGGCACCAATGTCTAATGCTAATTGCTTCATACAGTGAATGGGACAATTTTTATAGAAATCATGAATAGGGAAGAATATCATAGAATTGTGGAGTTGGAAGCTCCTACGAGGATTATCTAGTCCAACCTCCTGCAATGCAGGAATCTTTAACCCAATGTGGGGTTTGAACCCACGACCCTGAGATTAAACCCTTTGTGCTCTACTGACTGAGCTTTTATAAATCTCTCTTCCCCACTTACTGTGGTACTTATGAAAATTCCACCCCAACACTTGGGCTGCTATTTAACTTAAAACACATGCACACAATTGTGATTGCTGATCATGCCATTAATGTAACATTTTAGTTGTGAAATTTGTATCCTGCCCTTTCAAAGAAGCCTGGGGAAACATGAAGGTAGGCTTATGCGAGCCAGTAGGGTGTTCTCTCCTGGGAGTAGGGTGCTGACTGTTGAAGAGACTCCTTTCTGCTCCTTCTTAAGGACATAAATAGTTAATAAGAAATAGGAGAAGTCAGGTGCTGGAATAGCATACACAAGCAGCTCACTGTACATTTCACATATATGAGCAGTCTTGGGAAGTGTCTAAACAATCCCCCCCCCCCATATTCAAATGGAAGGTATGGTTGTGACCTTTGCTGTTATTTCAAAGGGAGGAAAAGGATCCAACTTTCTTTTCAAATGAACTTTTTTTTTTTTTAATCATCACATACCACTTGAGATGGTTGCCTGAGCAAAAGATCCTGTTTCCATGGAAGGAAAGAAAGGTGTGTCCTCTCACCATGTTGATAAATTAACTTGTGATGCAGTTGGTGCTCCATGCAGATGCCCTTATGTAAGAACGGCCATACATAAGGGTGAAATATTTTGTGCTTTGGTGCATACAAGTATCTCTGTACGCCTTATTAGTGGGATAAAATCTATTATTAGGCATGTGCAGGAGTCAATGCTTTCGTTTTTATTTTCCATTCTTCTCCATGGGAATTCTCAAGCTGGCTTTTGATGTTTCCTTATCCCCAAATGGTGATGGCTAACAAGAGTGTATCCCATTTAAAAAAGAAATAACAGGTGGGCTTCAGATGGACATAGCACAGACACACACAGCTGAAATTATAGGATAGTCATCCCGCATCCTAAGAAGCTTTGGCATATGGTGATGCTTGCCTGCCTGATTAGAGGTATCACTTGAATTTGAGGGAAGGGCAAAATAAGACAAAAAGAAACACTTGTTAAGGGTACAAAACACACATTTCTCATGAAAGTGGTGATAATTGTCATAGGGCATGTTGGCCAGTTTTTCTCTTCTTTAGGTGGCCAGCATCAGCATGAGGTCACAATCAGTGTGATGGTATAATGTGATAGTTTTTGTAAGATGTTGCTGTTGTTTGCTTGTCATATTTTAACACTGTGAGGCATCTTAGGAAAGTGTTAAACAGCTGCATAATGTTGAAACTAGTCCAGGTACAGATAACTAATCTTATGTTCTCTGGCATATTGTGGGAGGGAGCAATGTGTCAAAAAACTGTTGTGTGAAGGAGCACCTGGCTGACTTTTTGTCAGCCTTAAAATGGCAATGTCACTTCTAGGCTCCCTAAAATGTCCCACAACGCCTGCTTTCTCAAAATGAAAATTTGGCCTCTGCAAGCTGGTTCATTGTGCTCCCCAAGTCACCTGTTCACAAAGCCCACATAATTGGTAGTTATTCAATTATTTATGCAGCTGCTCTGGCTTTTAGCAAAAGTAGTAATTCTCGTAATGGCGGTGTATGTGGGATTTAATTATCTCTTACCATAATAGTTATTTGTTTGTCCTGCTCCACAAAGGTCTTCTCATTTAATCCTGTGGGTGGCGCTGTGGGTAAAACCTCAGCGCCTAGGACTTGCCAATCGCATGGTCGGCGGTTCGAATCCCCGCGGTGGGGTGAGCTCCCGTCGTTTGGTCCCAGATCCTGCCCACCTAGCAGTTCGAAAGCACAATTAAGTGCAAGTAGATAAATAGATACCGCTTTCTAGCGGGAAGGTAAACGGCGTTCCGTGTGCTGTTCTGGCGCTGGTTCGCCGGAGCAGCTTCGTCACGCTGGCCACGTGACCCGGAAGTGTCTCCGGACAGCGCTGGCTCCCGGCCTATAGAGTGAGATGAGCGCACAACCCTAGAGTCTGTCAAGACTGGCCCGTACGGGCAGGGGTACCTTTACCTTTATCTTAATGGCATATTCTGTCATGTAGTTGCCCTGCTTCATCCTCCTAAGGATAAGAAATTAGACTTCCTGTGCACACTTATGCCCAAGTAAGCCTCATTGAGGGACGTGGGTGGCGCTGTAGTCTAAACCACAGAGCCTAGGGCTTGCTGATCAGTAGGTCGTCGATTCGAATCCTCACGATGGGGTGAGCTCCCGTTGTTCGGTCCCAGCTCCTGCCCACCTAGCAGTTCGAAAGCACGTCAAAGTGCAAATAGATAAATAGATACCGCTCTGGCGGGAAGGTAAACAGTGTTTCCGTGTGCTGCTCAGGTTCGCCAGAAGTGGCTTAGTCATGCTGGCCACATGACCAGCTGTGGACAAACGTCAGCTCCCTCGGTCTATAGAGTGAGATGAGCGTGCAACCCCAGAGTTGTCCACAACTAGACCTAACGGTCAGGGGTACCTTTACCTTTAAGCCTCATTGAACATAGCAGGACTAGCTTCCAAGTAACCAAGCATAGGATCAGCCCCCCCCCCTTTAACTTTGGCATTTTGATTTATAAGCAGACAAAGCTTGTAATATTTTGGGGGCAGTGGCAAGGAGACCTCCTTGAGCTGGTGTTGTATACTGACTGAGGCTGCAGTCTTACTCACCCTTACTTGGGAGTGAGGCCCGTTGCATTCAGCAGTACTTGCTTCTGAGTAGACACAGGATTGCACTGTGAGGCATTGAATACTATACTGGTGTGTGTTTAATGCAGTGATAGCCAAATTTGGCCCTCCAGCTGTTTAGGGACATCATCCCTGACCACTGGTCCTGTTAGCTAGGGATGATGGGAGTTGTAGTCCCAAAACAGCTGGAGGGCCAAATTTGGCCATCACTGGTTTAATGATTGTGAAGAATCTTGACTGCCGACACCCCATGCATTTCAAGCACATCCCCCTGCCCAAAAGAATCCTGGGAACTGTAGTTTATTTCTCATAGAGCTACAGTCCTCAGCACTCTAAACAACCCGCAGTTCCCATGATTCTTTGTGGTGGTGGGGAACATGTTTTAAATGTATTGAGTGTTCTCAGTCAACTTCCAGAAACCTCATTCAGCATGACCAATTGTGAGGAATGATGGTAGTTCAACATCTGGAGGGCAGTAGGTTACATCTGGAGGGCACTCTTAACTTACGAGGATTTCCACACATGCATCTATAATCAGCTTAGAGCCTCTGTCCTTGCCACACGTGAATTTTGATACTGCAGGAGATAATAAAGAAGAGAACTTGGAATGTATATTGCAGGTACAGTAGGTTTTACATTTGTATTATAGACTCATTTAAGCAGCTTTTTAAATGCCTTTTTCTCCTTAAGAGTCTCTGCTCCAATCACTGAAAGACCCTTTCCCCTGTGACTTGCAATTAAATAGCTGTAAAGAGTACACTACAGATGGCATTATGGTTTTGGGAAAGCAGACAGCAGGCCCCATTTTCCTTGTAAATGCTAGCATTTTCAATTTTCAGTATTCAAATGACTCAGGAAAAATACATGCTGCATCAATAAGCTTGTTCCTCAATGAATGAATTTAAAGAAGGCAGAAAAATAGGAACCAAAATGTCAGCAGCATTTAGAAGCTATGCTCTTAAGTGGTTTGGAGGAAATTGTGGCCTGTTACCTGAGATATGGAAACCGTAGCCTGCATTTTGCCCTGCAGTGGAACTTGAGAGGAAGATGTGGGCTGCAATGCTATACCTACTGTCCTATAAGTCAGCCCCGCTGAACTCAATAGGACTTACTTCTGAGCAGTGTTTTTCCCCCTAAGAAAATGTTTAGCTGTGCTCTCATTTTCCTACTGATATTGAAATACTGGCCCTCAATAAGGCCAAACTTAGATTCACAAAATGTTTAGGGGTATGCATCCCCCCAGAAAAAAAGCACTGCTTCTGAGTAAACATGCTTAGGATTGTGCTGTTGAGTGCCTTACAAGAAGATACTTGCACTATGCTAGGTAAAAGCTAGTATTTAAATAATGCATTTAAAAAGGGAATATGTTTTGGGGAGAGGAGAGGAAGTAACAGCTTGAAACCTGAAATCTAGTATTTCCTGCAGTTATTTTTTTCCTGCTTTATTTATTTACTGTCCAGGGAGTGGAAGGGGGAATAGGTGCAGCCATAGAACTTCATTTGATATAGAACCTTACAGTTGGGCAAGGATAATTATTCAGTTTCATAGAACAGGACAAGAGTCTTTTGAAGAGTGGAGTTCTGCTTCTAGACCACTAGCTATATTATTGATTAAAGCATCTTGCTTTTTGAGCAATTGATTTTTCACCTTTTAAAAATATTTTCTCTTAAAAGAGTAAATATGGGGAAGGGCTGGCCAACATATCAACAGTTACTAATAAAAGAGCACGGTGAGGTAAAAATAAGACCTTATGAAAAGGTTAAGAACCATTGTAACAGCTGGGTACAATATCACCAGGTATTGCATATCTTCAACCAAGATAAAAAAAATAGGATTTGAACAGAAAACATCAAAATTACAATGTGAACTTCTGCAACAAAATAGGAAAATAATATCGAAAATCTACAGCTTGCTCCTTGAATGGCAACTGAAAGATGAGGTAATAAAAGAACCAATGATAAAATGGTCACAAGAGCTGGGCCAGACAATTCACTTAGACAGATGGGAAAGACTATGGAAAACTGATATAAATTGTACAGTGTGCTATTTGATTAAGGAAAACATAATGAAGATGTTTTACCGCTGGTACCTCACCCTAGTAAAACTATCAAAGATGTACAAAAAACAATCGAATCTCTGTTGGAGATGCAAAACAGAGGTGGGGACGATGTACCATATATGGTGGGGGTGCAAAGTGGTGAAACAATTCTGGATTATGATACAGTAAGAGCTTAAAAAGATATTTAGGAGTTCAATCTCTAAAAAAACAGAGGCATTTTTGCTGGGTTTAGTATTGAGTGACATCCCCAAGGATAAAAGTAATGTATTTCCTTACACAACCACGGCAGCCAGAATCGTAGTGGTGAAAAATTGGAAAACTGATAAAATACCAGAATTATTAGAATGGAGAACCAAACTTCTCGAATTCGCGGAGATGGCAAAATTAACAGCATCAATCAGAGTCTGCTCTAATCAAAAAATTAATAAAGAGTGGGAATGTGTTAAGGAATACATGAAAATGGCCGGTGCTGGAGCTTTAAAATTAATATGCAAAAGTTTAAAAGGTGCAAGGAGATAGGATAATATACTAAGGATGGAATAACAAATAAAGTGAGTAATGCAGCAATAACAAAAATAATAGTAGGCAAAGAAGATCTCACACGGGTGGAAGAAAGTACTGGGTTGTGGGAGAGGGAGGTGAAGGCATTAATTGAAATTGTTAAAGATTGGCATAGGATTTAAGAGACTTAAAATAAGGAATTAAAATAAAGAAAGCCGAAAGCAGCAAGAAATATCAAGTAAAGGTATCGGAGAAGAGATCAGTGTAAATGAAAACATGAGACTTGTGGTTTTGCTATATATGATTTTATTTTGGAGTTGTCTGTTGTAAAGAATGTACATTATGTGAATAAAACAATAAAATCAAAAAAATAGAAAAAAGTATTTTCTCTTTATTATGAAGCCCCTTTTTCTTTCTTGCAAGGTGCCTGTATTTTCAACTGTTACACAATAGGCGGAAATCCAGCAGGGTTTGCTTCTCAACAAAAAAAAATGCAGACATGAAAAACCATTCACTTGCTGAATTTCTGCCTACCAAGTAACTGTTTAAAGCATAATAACCCTCTCCCCAAAGGGAGGGAACCCCCTCCACAACAAGGAGCGATAGAAACTTGCTTTTAAAAAAGAAATACATGAAGGTTCTGATAGACATGATAGATTTCTTTTTCACCAGGAGCAAAATTCTGCCACTCATTGTACTGTCATAGTCATATCGATTCCTGTATCTTTTACAGAGAAGCTGAAGCAACACCAACAATCAGCAAGACCTCTGCCTTCTCCCCGTGTTGTGTCACATAAGAGCAAGGTATGTAACTCTTCATTGCTGGAGGGGTAAGCTTAGATGTTGCTGCTCTGGCTGATTGTAATACCTGTGAGGATCCTAGCACTGCAGTTCAAATGACTGGGATGTGCTGTAGGCCTTGAATAACCTCCATTGCTGTTGCTTGTTCTTTATCTGGCTAGGCATGCTGGTTGATTGTAGCATAAAAGGCACGTAGGCAGGTCCGCTGAAGCCTGAACCTTCTCTAGCATTCTTGACTGTGTCCCAGGAGTGGGATGCAAGGACTGTAGGAGGCATTTCCCCCAGTAATATTTTAATTTGTTATAATGAATGCTGATGTACATTGGCACAGTATCAGGAAAGTTTATATTCCTGAGCAGAGAGTTTGTGGAATGGTTTGAATCGTTTGATTCTAGTGTTTGTATTGTATACAGTGGTACCTCGGGTTAAAACAAAACAAATTCCTTCCAGTAGCACCTTAAAGACCAACTAAGTCAGTTCTTGGTATGAGCTTTCGTGTGCATGCACACTTCTTCAGATCTGAAGAAGTGTGCATGCACACGAAAGCTCATACCAAGAACTGACTTAGTTGGTCTTTAAGGTGCTACTGGAAGGAATTTGTTTTGTTTTGACTATGGCAGACCAACACGGCTACCTATCTGTAACTGGAACCTCGGGTTAAGTACTTAATTCGTTCCGGAGGTCCGTTCTTAATCTGAAACTGTTCTTAACCTGAAGCACCACTTTAGCTAATGGGGCCTCCTGCTGCTGCCACGCCGCCGGAGCCCAATTTCTGTTCTCATCCTGAAGCAAAGTTCTTAACCTGAGGTTATATTTCTGGGTTAGCAGAGTCTGTAACTTGAAGCGTATGTAACCTGAAGCGTATGTAACCCGAGGTACCACTGTACCTGGATGGCTCTGGCAATATGTATCATGTTATTTCACTTGTTAAAAGGGAAAGTCGCAAACCATGTGTACTGGCCACATTTAAAGCAGGTTTGGAGAAAGCTAGTAAGTGGGCATTTCTTGCATTTGAAGTGTAAGCTGGGCTGAGGTGCTTTTTGATTCTAAGATACAGCTGCAACATATAGAACATAATAATTTCCATGCCCCCCAGCAAAAATAAATAAATCCTGGTGGAGACATATATTAATTTTCGTTTTAGAGATTGCCTTTATAAAAGTATTTCCACATAAATGCTCAGAACTCTCAGTGCTCTCAGCACTTGTTAGGAAAGCATCTTCAGTCAGTCTTTACAGATGTACAGTGTAGATTTGGAGATTGCTGGAGTAATTTTATGTCGCTGCAATTTACCTTTCAATTGTAGCACCAAGATGCTTGGGGATAATTTTATTACAGTTTTCCAAGTGTTTTTGTTGCCAACGGCCAACACTTTCTATTCATGATTGCTCTTTCTTTGACTTTTGTACAAAATACACACCTTGAAAAAGAACTCCAGACATGGGGAAACGCTGAAGAAAGTATGACCCATTAGCATTATTATACAGCTTAAAAAAACAACCACCACCAACCTGTGATTCATTGCAGCTATATTACCCTCTTTGCTATAGGGACCAGGACTGGAACTAGTCATGTTTAGAGATGTCTAGCTGCCACCAAAAATAGCATCCTGACATTTTCTTGTCCTCTGTGCCCTGGTAATGTATGCTACTGTGAAACCCATGTCACAATTTCTGGGTGCTGTGGGGATCTCCACCACATTCCACTTGGGCTGCCCTTTATGATGACTTGTAGTGCGCTGATGTTACATTGTATGCTTTGTTGTATTATGCTGTGTACACCCTCTTTGTTTACTCTGCATCCAGTCAGTGCTTTTTTCTGGGAGTTCTCAAGGGTATGTAGTACCAGCACCTCCTTTTTTTCCTAGAAGAAAAGCACTGCATCCAATGAACTCCCATTGCTAGTTTGGGAAGGTGCACACACAACATTAGCTACAATCTGTATCTATCCTGTCATTTCCTATGAAATACTGTGTTTTGATGCATTTCCCCACAAACTATATTTGATCTAAATTGATAAAAAGAAAGGCCTAGCTGCATCTTAAGCTGGTAATGTGTACACAGTCATAAACTCTTTGGGGAAGACAGGATTTTGCTACATGCCTGCTGTCTTGACTAGTTCCAGACTAGTGCACTATTGCCACCCAAGTTACCTACAAAAATAAATGGACAATTTTTTATATGTGGGGAGATGAAACAAATGCTTTTTATTGTATAAATAACTAAAGTGATATTTAGTGTAGTTCAGCTCAGAAATAATACTTTTCAACAGAGATAGTACATGAGGACTTAAATAACTGCACGTGTGAACTAATTAAATCTAGAGAACAAGTGATGAATATTCATGAGTAGAATTAATCCATGAATAGAATTAATACTTTTAAAGAGAGATAACAGTATGCTACTATGTTAACAGAATTTAAGTATTTATGATTGCAATCCAGTGGTGGTACTACTCACTTACGTGCTGTGGAAAATAGTCCTTTTGTCACTGAAAAGTTGCAAATGGCTCAGTCGTACTAAATGAGCATTGATCATTTGCCTTCTATTCTATTTTCGGACTCTTATCTGTGTTGATTGCAAGCTACAAGTTGCTGGTTGGAAGCCCAAAGTTGTGCAGCATTTTTTTTTTAATTCTTCTGGAGTTTTAAGTTCCAAATCAATATAATATGAGGATATTTATCATCATAATGACTGTTCTGGAGTACCCCAAAGATGAGCTAAGAATCTGAACACTGATTAAAAGACATAAGGGATCAACACTTCCCTCAGAAGTAGGAGGACAATGATGGACAGAGTGGAGGAAGCTGAAGCTGTGAGCCAAGCACTTAGAGAAGCCCCGTGAGGATGTTTTATTTGCACATTTGTTTATTTGCCTATCCAACATATGGCTGGTGCATAACCTGGAGTAATGGTTCTTATTAGAAACGGTACAAGAAACACCACTTGTATCTGAAAGTGTTCCACATGTGAGTGAAAGGCAAAATACCTATTCTTCCAGTGCATCTAGTGAAATGCACTCCACAAAGAACTGATGGTTGATGTTCTCCATGCATCATTTTCAATCTGCTACTATAATCTTCCACTTTTCTGCAAGGGAGTTTGCCCATGTCTTCTCTTCATTGCTTTGCTACTGAAGGCAGGAGACAGGTTCCATCATAAGGCGAGCCACTATGACATCAGCAGCCCAACCTGACATCAGTAGCCAGTAGCATTCACTGCACAGGAATGAAAGATGGGAAGCAGGGGTGAGACCCTGAGTTAAAGGGATGACATGGAAGCAAGCAGTGTATGGAGGGAAGGTGATGAAGTCAAGGAGGAATGCAAGCAGTAAGTCTGGGAAAGAAGGTGTGGAAGAAGAAGAGCTTAAGGAGACAGAAGCTGGATCAGGAGAATCATAGAATCATAGAGTTGGAAGAGACCACAAGGGCCATCGAGCCCAACCCCCTGCCAAGCAGGAAACACCATCAGAGCACTCCTGATATATGGTTGTCAAGCCTCTGCTTAAAGACCTCCAAAGAAGGAGACTCCACCACACTCCTTGGCAGCAAATTCCACTGTCGAACAGCTCTTACTGTCAGGAAGTTCTTCCTAATGTTTAGGTGGAGAAGCTTGGAGGTTTACAAAATGAGGCTTACAAAATGAGAAGAAGCCAATATCAGAGAAAGAGAAGAGGTGGCAGGAGTTTGAGGGAAGATGTGAAATAATGCAGCAGGCAGAGGAAGCATGAAGGCAAAGAGATGGGAGGGACCCAGAGAAGAGAAGGTAGGACAATGCCGCTTGGGAGCAGGAAAACTTGGGCGTACAGTCTCTCTTTGTAACCACATTTTCAACATGCGCCTCTCCCACCATTTCCACAGGAGTATGAATAAATACCACAATATACATATAAGTGAAGAGTTTTAACACAATTTATTTTATGCTTAAATAATCAACTAGATCATCCAGTGTTTGTGTTTTCTTCATACATATTTAATTAGAGCTATTATCAATGAAACCTGTTTTCATATGAAGATAATTAACAAATTAAAGTATTTCACCAAAAACCCAAATAAAAATGCCCTTTAAAACACAGCAGCCTTAGCAACCTAATATTACACTGCTAGAATGATTACAGATGATTGGCTTACTTAAAGATTCTACATCTTAGAGCCAGTACACAATACAGTAATATTTTTACAGCGTGCTGCCAGTCTGTTAGCTAAGAATTTCTCTTCATTTCTTTTTTTTAAATATCCCAAACTTGTGCTGACAAGAGCACCAACCCACTTCTAAAAGCTGCAAGCATATTCCCCCGGTATAAAGCAAGAACAGATAGCACCCCCTCCCTATAATGCAACTACTGTATATGTTATGGTTTCTTTAAATTTCAGGTCGTTTCCATTGAAAAAATTGGCAACAGCAACAAATATTAGATGAAGGGCTTTGTGTTTACAGGTAAAGGGCACACTCCGCCAAGCACTGCTGCTGTGTAACCAGCCTTCGTTTTCAGTGGCGGTTGTGCTGGAGCCCACTGCAAGCCCCATTTAAATGCCCGGGGGTGGGAGGGGCCTTAGCAGCTGTGCTTGGTTGATTGCACCCCCCAGAGTTTTATTTGTCACATTGCGGCCTAGTGTTTGCAAAACTGGAAAAGATTTCATCAAAATAAGGTGAATCGCATGCATCAAAATATTAGTACTCTGAAGAAAAAAAATGTTTTTTTCACAGAACTACAGAATTCCTCATTTTAGGAATCATTAAATTTGCAGCAGATTTTAAAGATTTTTTTAAAATCAAGCTAGCGTTTTGCATATACAAACATTATAATTGCTAAATATACAAGAATCTGTGAAGATACACCCAGAATACCCCTGCAGGTGTAGCCGTTTGAGACACTGATTTCTGTTCAACATGAATGCAATATTCCGTTTGTGAGCTAAGAATTATCAACATTTATTCTACTTCTCCTTAGAATTTATACAGTGTTATTTATTTACAGTGAAACTATTGATGTTAGTTATTTTTTTCCTTAAAAAAAGAGAAAAAAACGAAAGAGTATTTTATTACCCTGACAGTTTGGGTCCAAGAAAAATAAGGCGAGCTGTTGTGGATTTTAGTAAATTTTAGTGTCTTTCTGTGGTTTAAACCATTTTTTCAGTGTCGTTACATCCCCTCATCCTACAGGAATTCCTTTTTTCAGATGACATCAAATTGCTTCAACGAAGCTGTTCCAGTGTGGGAATCTTGTATATACACTGCATCGTTCTCCATTGCACACTCTCCAATGCTGTGAATGAAAGTGAATTTCCATGCTCTTGTAGAACTGGCTCATGCTAAATTAAATTTGTTTTGTTCGTCGCATAAAATCCATGCGGTTAATGTGTGGAAGCAGCAAACACACACACACACACGCTTTATCAGTGACTTGAAAATTCCTGTTGATTTTTTCCCCCATTTCCTTGAGTTTCTCTCTAGAATACTGGCAGTAAAAGCGTACACAGTCTTGAGACAGAAGGGAGAGGGGTGAGGGAAGAAGAAGAAAAAAACAGTACCAATATCAGAAATGTACCTTTCAAAAGCACCTAATATTTCAGTCCTAAAGATTCCTTTGGCATAAGCAGTAATGACATAATCTTTGCAATAGCGGCTTAAGTGTATGTTTTTGTGGTGCTGGCCTGCACAGGCCACCCTAAGCATGTCTTTGTTTAGAAAGGGGCGTGCTGGTGCAACATTTGATAACTTGGCATAATCACATTAAAGTTATGGTACCTGAAAGATCGTCACACTCCTTTTATTCAGAAATTATCACTATGCTCTGCAAGAGAGGGCCTCCTTCAGGTACCATCTGATCAAAAAGTTCTGTTCCATACAATACAGGAATCAGACCATTACTGTGGTGGCACCTACCCTTTTGGTACTCCCACAATTTAAAAGATAGGCACCATTTCTAGTGTATTTCCGTTGGCTAGCAAATACTTTCCTTTTTCAGCAAGCCTTTTAAGTAGAGATTTTTGTCCCAGTCTGTGCCTGTATTGAATCTGAAACTCTCTTAACATATGCCATTCTTGCTGGCGTGCCTCTTTATTGCTTCCTAAGACTCCATTTTTGCTCAGAGTATTAAGAGTAGAATGTCTGTGTAGCAAACTGACCATTTGCTGTTTGTATGTTATGAATACGTCGTCTTCTCCACATGCCGGACTTCCTTCTTCGTCTTCATCTTATAACCTTCTCCCTGCTTTAATGGAAAGGTACACATTCAGAAATCAGATGCCGAGGTTTCAATCAAACCGATTTCTAGCACGTCCCATGCAGCTGGAATGGGACATGTAAGAAGCTATTAAATCTGAGCACTTCAGAGACACACAAACCACAGCTCTGTAGCCAGTCTACTAAGCTGCAAAAACACAAGCTTTCAGTACATCAGGAAACATAGCCTTACAATGTTATGAATTGTATGCTAGACTGGGATACTGCCGCAGTTCAGTGATGATCAGGAAATATCACAGGTCTACTTCCCTTAATGCAATTTTGAATTTTGAATGTTTCACCCCTCTTGAAAAGCCAGATTCCCCTTTCTGGGCATCCCAAGTTAGCAGATCCTTTGGAAACAAAGCTCACTGCTCTTAAGAGAGTTCATAACAGCTCAGCTTCAACTGAAGTAAATTAGTAATGGAGAAAATGTAATGAAAGGGGGGAAGAGGAAAGTCAGTAAAAGTATTTGCTAAAGCGAAACGCATCTGCAACAAAATCTAAAAGCTGACACACAGTGCAGATCCTGTATTTTGCCACTGAAAGACAATAACCAAAGATGCATAGTACTGTTGAAGGAATGAAAGCTTATTTGTATTAATGAAAAAATGTGGTCTCTAAAAAGCATAGGTCTAATACAGAAGAACCAGAATTTTCACAGGTTGCTTTTTCTAAAAATTGTGAGATGCAAGTGATGGTCTCAGCCTACTCTCCCGTCTAACTACATAATGGTGTTCCATGATGCTGAACCTGGTACTCAGTTGGACAAGGAAAACCATAGTTAGACAATCCCATTTCCTCCTCATTAATGCCTGTCATTCTCCCTGTTTTTTTAAAAAAATTAATTCATTGAGAGTATTCCATTCTCCTGATGTAGAAATACATTTTTCTCACATTTTTTCCTTTTAAATTGGCAAACCAACTTTTGCCTGCAGATGGAACATAGCCCTACTGGCAAAGGATTGGCAGCATCAAAACATTTTGTTAGAAGAAAGTTGTGCTTTTGACAGGGTAACCAAGTATACCGTTAGGTTAGGTCATTAACTTGTGCTGGCCAGTTTTAATGGGGGGGGGGCAGTCTGTGAATTAAGGGCATACTTGTTTATTTTTTGATGCTGTTTTGCTTCTGGGGTGTTGCTGTATTTGAGAATGGTTTTAGCCTTTCTTTTTTTAAAAGAAAGCAACCTTCCCTTTTTAGGATAAGCAATACCTTTTGTTTCTTAAATAGCATGATATCTTCTTTCAACTTCTCAAAAAGGACAAGTGCTTAAGTCTGGGTATTGTGCAAACTTACCTTAAATGTAATTCATTAATTGGTTAAAAAAACAGGTGATTAATCAAGACTTTCCCTAGGGCCTTTTTTAAAAATAGGAATTCAAAGATCATTAGAAAAGCTGACTTCAATTTGGACCTTAATAGGGGAAAATTTAGAAGAAGAAGAATCGCTTGGTGCTAAAAAGTAAAAAACCAAAACAAAATCCCTCCACAAATCTGGCATTGTTTTAGTCTGTAATCCAAACATCAAGGATAAGAAACCTCCCTGGTAGCTTTCGATTCCCATCAGTATCGGGCATTGTGGATAGTGGTCAGGATTGAGGGTAGCTATAGTCCAGAAACTAGAAGGCTTCAGGCTCCCCATCGCTGGTTCTTGTTTCATGCTTGCACCCTCAGCTACCTGCAGTGCAATCCTAGCATAACGTTTCCTGGGAAGTCACTCCCTACTATGTCCACTGGAGGTGGGGACTACTCCCAGGTAGGTTTCCACAGGATTCCAGCCTGTGCCACAGAAAGCTCTTTTACAGCAAAAGACCACAAAGTTAGCCCCTCCCCTCCAGTTTGCTCTGTGTCCTCTGTCAAGCTAGTAAAAGAAACTGGAGGAGGTAGTAGGAGATGGGAATGGCAAAGTGTGTTCAGGCTCAGACTCCGCCATTTCAAATGGCTGTATTAAAAACCACTCCTAATGCTAACGTTTCCTACTAGAATATCAAAATGAAATACATTTCTCTCAAGAATCTGAAGGCACTGAATGAAAAACTGAAGAACCCTGCCAGCACACAACACACTATTTGTGAGACCTCGCCTTTTCCGAGTTCAAATGCACAGCTTGTCAAAAGCACAGGCACTCTTGCTTTGCATTGCTTTAATGTTAAACTGCAAGCAGTCTTTAGCATTTAGAGAACCAACACAGCCCTTATTTGCTATTCCTGCACACACACGCTGGTTACCATGTCACCAGGTTTTTTCTCATGTGGGATAACAACACGCCTTAACACTTTCCGGGTAACCTGTAGGGAAGCAATATGAAAAAAACAAAAATCGATACTTTTTCCACCCGACTCTGAATGGACAAAGCTAATGTAGAAAGAGTCAACAGAGAGAGGCAGAGGGAGAAAAGAATGAAAATGCAAGGTGGGATTACTTTTCGGGTGACGAGGTTGCCTTCTTCATCAGTAAACTGTTCTTCTGTAACAGATTCACCAGGAATGTTTTTTGCCTCCTCACCCTAAAGAATGTGTTACAATATTAGCCAGTTACCCATATTCCCAAATATTGGCTATTCAACACCACTCTGAGCAATAAAAACATGCCATGTTGGATTTTACTTGTCAGAAACAGCAGCTACTGATGTTCACATGGTAGTGTCACATTTTAAAAGTCTTCTTAAACTTAGACAGAAGCCATCTGTGATGGGCTGTCATTGGAAGTTGCCTGTAGTGGAAGTACTCTGTGTACATGCACAAGCCTATCTTGATCCTTGCCATGCTATGAAGGAACACCAAAAAAATGGGTGGGATTTATCTAACAAACCCCATCAGTGGAAGCCTTGTGCAACAGGGCTTTCAGTCCTTCCCCCAGCACCCTGCAAAATTCGCTTGCGGGAGTCAGAAGAACCCCCAGAACAATATGTAGGGGTGTTTCGTTCTGTTTGGCAAGCTGAAATGCTTGCACTGATAGAATATTTGTAGTAGCCTGGTGTTTACTTCTACTCAGAGGATATCCCCTCTTGAAATAATGGTTTTCCTTTCTTGCTGACTATTCCAGCAGACAAAGACTAAGGTTCCATCTACCCACATGATTCTTTTTAACTTCATATTTTGACTAGTCCTTCCCTTACACTATAGGGTTTTTTTTATAAGTCATACCAGAAATGCTGATTAGTCACTGATGGCCAGGTAATAAATCACAGAAGCAAACAAATTAGTGTGTTTAAAAAGTCAATTCTGACATGCAGAAATAGTTCATCTTGGACTATATCGCTTAATACTGCAGTTGCTGTTATCATGCTTGACTACTCTTTGTGTTTGAATCTTAACTGTTATGAAAAGCTGGAACAAAAAATTGGGAAAACAGCTTAGGGTAAAATCATTTTCTCTGATATGCTAACTTTAAACATTCAGAAAGGGTTTTTTTAAACAACAAAAACAAACCAACCAACCATGAGATAACAGTCCAACACATGCATTCTGAAGTGGAACAGCCCCTAGGAAGCAGACCACATGCTCAGAAGCTGAATCTCTGCATCCTAGGGAGCTGCTCTTTGAAGAAGAAAGCGAAAAAGCCCTGCAACACATGTAGGTCTTTCTGACTGACTCTTGTTGTGTCTTCCTCCCTTTTAGATGAACTAATTTCTCACGGCATGAACTTTCTCAGGCAACTGCCTCCACCAGTAGTGTAGCTAGGTAATCTCAGGCTCTGGGCTTCATGGTCTTACCCTACACTTTCCTCTTTAGATGGCTATGTGTATTGGCTCAGTTGTGAACCACACAACTAACATTCCTCACCCTCCCCACAACAATGCTTATTTATGAATAAGCACAATTTTGCTGTAGAAAATAATATATTTTGCAGTAAACAGAATAAAGTGAGCATCTTTTTTTAAAAATAGAAAGATGTTGCGGTGACCTGGCATGCCTGTGCTGGCCCAGCTGCTGACACCAGGCCTATTAGCCTGTCATTTTGGACTCTATAGGGTGGGTGGGTGGGTGCTGTGCTGCAGTGCCTTTGATTTTGGCCCTGAGGTCTAGCCCTCTGCATCACTGCCAAGTGCCTGGTAGGAGCAGACAGACACTCTACAGTGTCTGCTTTCGGATAGATATTTAAGTGTTAGTCAAGAATGTGCATGAATTGCATAAATTACTGAGGAGCAAAGAGAAGAGGAGAAAGATGTTGGGGGGCCATGAATATTTTTCTGCCTCCCTCCAAGAACCCATAAATTTTGCCAGTGGTGGCAAAATGGGGGAATAAACCTAAGCTAGACATATTATGTAATTAAAGTAGGTATCAGCCCATCAGATGGATAGTAATGCAAAGAACTCCCTAGCTAGTCATCTATTTATTATTCACATTTATAACCTACTCTTCTCCGCAAGGGAGCCCAGGATTGCTCAAAATAATAAAAATTACATAAAAGGTTTTTTTTAAAAAACAAAACTATAACTTATTGCAGACAGCAGCTAAAACCAGCCAATTGATCATCAGTTGAGGGAGTAGGGATAACCTTTCCCCCACAGCTGATTGTATGGATCAGCTCATGGAGGGGGGCTGTGGGTCTTGTACATGTGTGTGGTTTGTGGATGTGCAAGAGTGTGGGGTCATACCTGCCACTAGCATACAGCCCCCAGAGTGTTTCTTGGCCAACGGGGAATGCCATCCTTGGGTTGAAAAAGGCTAACCACCCCTGATTCAGACTGTTCAGAAGAATGCTGTTAAAAACAAAAACTGCAAGAACATAGGATCCTGCTAGATCAGGCCAACAGCCCAGCATCTTGTTCTCACAGTAACCAACCAGATCCCTGTAGGAAACCCACAAGTGGAAACAGAGCACAAGAGCGCTCTCCCTGTGCTTCCCAGCAAGTGTTATTCATAAGCAGTACTACCTCAGACCGTGGAGGCAGAGAATACCCATCATGACTAGTAGCCATCAATAGCTTTGTCCACTATGAATTTGTCCAATCCTCTTTTAAAGCCATCCAACTTGGTGGCCACCACTACCTCCTGTGGGAGGAGTGCCATAGCTGTGTGAAGTACTTTCTTTTATCTGTCCCAAATCTTCCAACATTCAGCTTCAAAATCAGAATTAATATATATTTCACAGTTGTTACTAGCCAAGCTATAATGGTCATAGTTGCAAAACTGCTGTTGATCCAGGTTATAATTTCACTATACTGAGCGGCATTTGTATATATTTAGTCAAAGTGCACCTATAGAGGCAAAGTCATGCTGCACACAGTGGGATTACCAAAGGAAACCCATCGTGCAATTTGGTTGTTTTCCACCACAAGTCTTAAGATTATACAAGGGGCAGCCATCAGTTATGAAATACATACCACACCAAGAGAAGGAGTATAATGTGAACACTATTAGTACTGCAGTCCAAGACCAACTCCATGCCAGTGGGAACTACAGTCATGCGATACCTTCAGAATCAAACGTCGCCGATAAACCCTTGTAGTGATTCTCTGTTCTTCATCTGAGCTTGAATCACTCTGAATCTCAATGTCACTGTCACTGTCACTCTCACTATACTCCTGATAAATGCAGTTTTTAGTACATTTTACCAGCTCATTTAAAAGACAAACATGAATCTGAGCAGGAATAGAGGGGGAAAATGGTTATACCCAACATTAGTTCATCCTGAAAAACACCATAGGGGGGATGTCTGCAATCTTGCTTTCAGGGTAGGTAATATTTCAGTTAGGAGCATTTTGCCATGTCCACAAGTGAGGTCGGCATTCTGCATTCAGAGCTGCCTTAAAAATACATCAAAATACACCACAGTTTTGTACAGGTATAGCCTGGCATAGCCATAAATGCGTGGCAGGCTACATGCAAACCATAGTTTACTGACAGGGAGGCACACCCCTGGGGACATGTACTCCCTTCCCACTTCCAGTGCACATTTCCCCCCTCTTGTCCCTTGTTGATCTCAAGTGTGGTTTTATATTACATCAGCAAACCATTGATTGTATATCAGGGGTTGGGCACAAGACCAGGGTTTCAAATTCTGGTTAAGTGGAGACTCTTGTTTAGGAATGTTCAGGGCTACAGGGAAGGAGGAAGGGCATGGGAAGGCTCTTGTAGTTGGCTCCTCATTTGCAAACCACGGTTTGCAGAAGCAATACAAAAAGCCAAAAGACTGAAGAATATTAGCAGAAATAATTCTGTTTCTAAGTAGAAGCCCACAAGGAACTTGCGACAGAGGGTAGAGAAGAGAGTAAAGAGCATTTTAATTTTTTTGCCTTCCATCTGCTCCTGTGGCTGTCTCAACTGTGGCAAGCTCTCCCTGGAGAGCTTGGCACCGCAACCCTAGTCCTTTATGTAGGCTTCCTCAGAGTCCTCTCTTATGCTGAGTCTATGGACCTGGGTGGCCAGCAGGACTCATGGGGTGCTGGCTTCATGTCTAGAGGGTTCTCCTGATGGGGCACTAGACCTCTGAGGTCCCTTGACCAGTCTCCAAAATAGGTTTGGGGCTGAGCAAGAGCCTTGACTCCATCACAGTTTCCTTCATTGACCTAACTTTCAGTAGCTGCAGGCTGCTCTCCACTGCCAACAGTGAGCAGCATGCACACACATTCCTTGGTTCAGAAAGATTTATTGAGAGTTGGGGTTTTTTAACCCATTTGGGGGCAAATGCCAGATTCTCAGAAGGGACCCTTTGCAGTTTTTTGAGCAGGCTCAAAATCACCCCCATCATTTCTTCCTGCTCCCTCACCAAAATCCTGCTTCTCTGCTTTCATTTCAAGGAAAGCTTAAACCTGGGTTTAAGCGAGGCTTTTTAAGTGGCTGATAAGAGGGATGGAGTTTGCGTAAGAGAAGGGAGATCACTAAACTCTGTCGCTCTCTAAACTGAAGTTTCAGCACTGCATGGTTGGCCCTAGCTGGGAAGTTTTTGGGGAGAAATATAAAAGGGAAGCCACAGAGGGAAGTTCATTCTATATTCACAATGCTTTAGCTGAATTAAGAATGAAAACTCCCACACAAAATAAGGCGGATGGCATTTATACCTTTTGTTCGGACGATGTTGCTCCTTCCTCTTCCTGGGCTTTTGGTCTCAGCTTGCTGTCATCGGAAGTATTCCAGCTCGTCTTTTTCATGCTGACAGGCACAGAGGTTTTAGGTGTATCGACTGCTGGCTTGCTTGCCTCTTGTAAAGATTTCTGATGCGACGTTAATGAGATGGTTTGCTGCTCAGTTCGGAGAGAACTTTGCGTTTTTGGTTTCACAGTTTCCTTGTCGCTCTGTTTTCCTAGGCTCTTTGCAGACTCCTGAACGAAAGGCTTAGTCTTTGCTTCTGTTGTAGATTCTGAGTAGCTTCCATTGGTTTCCAACTTTCCTGCTTCTCCTTTGAGATATGAGGTAATAGAATCTCTACACTGGTCAGGGCTACAAGAGACAAAGCAAACATGATCAAGCACTGGAAAATAGATAAGTGTTAATTTATGTGTTGTACTTCTGTCCCACCCTTCCTCCTCCAAGGAGTTCAGGGTGACATATATGGCTAAATATTTTCTTCACAAAAAACCTGTGAGGCTGGTTACGCTGAGAATGAGAATATGCACCAAAGGCTCAATATCTACCAATGAGCTTCTATGGCTCAGAGAAAATTTGATGATGATCTGAAGGCAAAGGAAGCTCTGCTGTTTTGGTTTCTCAAACAAAGAGCAGAATAGTTTGTGTGTGTGTTTAACACACAATTCAGACTAGAGCTTTCCATTAAGTACAGTGGGAGGGAGTATAGCTCTGCAATAAATTTGGCATGCAAAATGTCCCAGGTTTAGTCACTTACAATTCCTCTTAAAAGGATTTCAGTAAGCAGGTGTAGGAAAAGCATTTGCCCCCAAGACCTTGGATGGTAGCTGCCAACAGTGTGCTTGATTGTTAATAGCATAAGGAAGATTCATATATCCACATGCCAGTATGGCTAATTAGCATTTTACCAGTGATGGTTTTGATCTTTTAGCCCTAGCTTATTTCAGGAAGCATATCCCCTTACATAATTTCCTTCCCTACCCAGAGTATTGAGATCAGCTAACAAGACCCTCCTAAAAGTATAATCACCTTTGGATTTTGCTTTAGCATCCAATGCAAATGCAAAAAGAGCAGGGTCAGGTTTTTTTGTCACTGCTCTGGGACTTCAGTATACCCATCCTCTCTCCAGGAGGCCTGTGCAACTTTTACTTTACTTTTCTTGAAATTGGAAAAGTGGTCAAATATTCTTCTGTTCCTTTGGGAACTAGGCTTATGTATTTCCTGCTGCCCATTCTGTTCTGAGCCCGATTTTATTGTGCACCCCCCCCCCCATCTTAACAGTGTTTGGGATTTCACTGTTTTAAATGCCATATTGTAAATCTGCCTTGAGAATATCAGTGCCTTAAAATCTGGATTGCTGCTTCCTTACATAAGCATTATATAGGTACTTCATCTAGAAATACAATGACCATGGGTTGGGGGGGGGGAAGTCATAAGTGTTTTCAAAATGAGAACACTTGGTTAGTTGAGCACTTTCATACCTGTCATCTAGTCGATCCAGCAGTTCACCGCTTATTCTGCGTCCTGGTGTTGGCGGCTCCACATTGACGCTGGAGGCCTCACTCTGCCAACCTGTAATTGAAGACAGTTCCTGTTCTGCCTGCTGCACATACTTAAGAATAGACAAGACTTTTTCTTCTGTCATCTCCTCAGACTCAACTACTTCGTCAAGGTGAATGTCTTCAAACAGAGATTTAAGCTTTTCTTCCGTCATCTCATCAGTACCAGACTTTTCTCTCTCCTGCTGCTCAGTTCTCACTAAAGTTGGACTAGTCTCTTGGCTTAGCTTTTGTTTTGGTACCTCGGCATAACTACCAAGATAGCGTGGGTAATCATTAAAGTCCATTTCATCCAATTGGATCTGGCCTACATCTTTAGATGCTCCTTCTCTAGGCACTGAGAAATCGTGTTTGCCGTCTTCCAGTGAAGTGTCTTCTTCAGTCACCACTGGAGGTTCTGCTGCTGTATCATCTATGTTTCCCTGTGGAGTTACTAACACGTCACTCAGTCTACTGGGAGTTCTAAGGGGTGACTCTATGCTAGAGAAATCGCTAAAGAAATCATCTTGCTGGGAAGGGGTGGGTGGCACGAAGCGCAACCCAGTGGGAGTTTCCAGTTCCACTTGGATGGTGGGATAACCTATGGAAGACAGCACATTTGGACTGATTGCAATGAAGTATGGCGTGACATATAATCAAGCATGCAGAGTGGCCAGTTAATTATGTAAAATGTGGAAAATGTATGAAATGGTAACAACACTTTAATTAGGAATGTAATAATGAATGTAACATCCTTAAAGAATGCAACAAAACCAAAGTAGATGAAATGGCTAATACAGCACAGCTTATTACTATTGGCCTACAGCACACATGGTTGCAATTTTTCAATTAATGGTTTTCCAGTAATTTCAGTAGTATTATATTTCTCTTCTCAATAGCAAATGGACTGAATCTGGATTGCTGCTTGCTGTCTTTTTATATCAAGAGTGGTATTTTGTGGCAAAATAACTTTTCTGCTTGTATTTGGATTTACTCAAAAAGTTTAAATGTAATGAATTATGTTATAAAGCAAGACAGACAGGTTTTCTTAAAAATTGGTGTACATTTTTATCATCCAGTTTCCAAAAGATAAAACTACTTGTCTTTATACCATTACAAATGTGAAATATCATCTGTAGATACTTCAACTTTAATCACTGCATCATGATAACGCAGTTGTTAGAAATATGGAAATGAACCTTAAAGAGGATAGAAAAGTATAGCATATTCTCAGAGACTGTAGTCAAAATCTAAAACAAAAACTACAGGGTAGGGAGGATCTAGATATAAATTTCGGGAACGGTAAAACTACAGAGATGAGAGGATTGTGATGAATAAGGAGATCTTGGTGATCTTGGAGACTGAGGCGATCTTGGTGACATGGGTACAATCAGAAACACTGATTGAATAAAGAGAGAAAAGAAAAACATAAGCAACAAAAAAGAGAGAACAATAATTATCTAGAACAGGGATGGCCCGCTGGAGATCTGTGAGCCTGATCAGCCCTGAAGTACCTCCCCAATTTTAATAAATGTGTCGTACAAACACTTGCCCAAAGGATATTGCATGTAGAATTTAGTGTATAGCTATATTAAGAGCATCCTGAAAAGGCAAAAGCAAGCTACCAATCAGCCTCACGACAGAATCTTTCCGGAAGGACATTACTTCCTCCACCCAGCAATTAATGATCTTTTGCCACCCGAACGTGAATGCTCCATACCTATAGAGCCCTTACTGCTAGCTTTGCTATGAAGCCTCATCATCCATAATGAGGTCTGCTTGCTTCTGTGAAAAGTGCTCCCAAAGCCCAGAGTAGCAGCTGGTGAATGGAGCAGCCCCCAGGAATACAGAGGTTGACCATCCCTGCTCTGGCAGTTAGACTTGAACATAGACAAATGAAATGACAGTGAACTGTAAACCATATTCTCAGAGGTAAATATTAAGTTGATGAGCTGATGAAAGGCTGGGATGGGGAGAGAGATCAGCACTACATTGTGCTGCCTGGAGAGAATGTGCACTAATGTCTCCATGTTCTGCAACTGAATCAACTGAGAGAAAGTTAAGAGGTAGTCTGGTCTTGGTGAGGACAAGAAGCTTGAGGAAGGTTCAGAGGAGAGGAAGGATAGACAGCAACACAGAGAAGCACATTCTCTTTGTAGAAAAGATACTTGTCTCTGATTAAAAGGCACAAGCAACATTTCAAGAGAAAACTTCTTAAAATGTCCACAGAATTTAAATTTCTGCACTGCGGTGATTCAATGACCAAGAATGTTGCTTGGGGATGAATTAAGCTCATAAGCGCTGCACACAGCCAGAAAATCCTTGCAGAAGGCAGCAAAAACAGCATGTTTGAATAAAATAGAAGAAAAAGGGAGACTTTCATAGTGTTTAGAAGAACATAGCTTACAAAACAAAACAAAAAAGGAAGTATTTGGAAAGCAGCTTAATGTATCTTCAAAGTCAGAATTAGTTTTTAGCACCTGATCAGTAGTACAGATCTATCTGCGCAGTTGAAGAACAAAAATTGAAGTTAAATCTCAGCATAAATCTGGGCATTGATTAGAGTACCAGAATTTCATTATCCCATTAGGGTAATTTTAGAATGTAAAGAAACAATAAGCAGTTGTAATTTTACCAAAGGGAACGATTTCACAGTAATTTTAGACTGAGTTCAAATTAAGTTAATGGAGCCAAACAACTCTGAAGTGTTCATTAATACATACCCTGATTTTTTTTATATTTGAGATAAATAAATATATATTTTATTTGAAACAGTATCATCTTGCATAGTTTATGTTATTAGATGAAAAGACCTTTCTGTGTGGATAAATATTGGTCAAAATGAAACAAATTCAGTTACCATCAACAGGATCATGGAAAACATTATTTTCATCTGCAAAGCTTCTGGTGCCTGAAATGTTTCCATAATCAAATATTGGTCCTTCCAACAAAGTTACAATGTCAATCCGATTGATTTTTGTCAATATAGAGGTTAAGGCATCAGCTGTGGAAGGAAGAACAAAATAGATGAAAAGTATTTCATAACTGAAATTTGTAACTGTCTATGAGTATGGCCAGTGGTCGCAACAGTAACATGTATAGCATGGGAATCTTTATGCATGCAGTGGATTCAATCAACCAGTCTCTACTTTCCAGTGCACGTTCCCAAGTGTTTAGAGACATGTGTCTCACCTTCACACTTCATGTATCTACCATAGCGAATATTGGTGTCGTAGAGTGCCTATAAAGCACAAATCAGCTCTTCGTCAATACTCTGTGTATAAGTGCATGCTACTGTAAAAATTGAATAATTCTATTGCCATGCAGTATCTCCCATAGCCATGCCTTATCACAATCTCTAAAACAGTGGACAGCATTCTCCTCACTCCATTGTATGTGCATAGAACTACTTTGGGAAAGGGCTATGGCTCAGTAGGGGGAACACATGGTTTGCACACAGAAGGTCCCAGATATCTCTACGCAGGGCTAGAAAGACTTATGGTGAGCTGCTGCCAGTTACAGGTGGCAATGCTGGACTAGAAGGATCAATAGTCTGATTCAATATAAGGCAGTTTCATCTGTTCTCACTGTGAGAACTGTGAGATTGTGTTGTTTTAAGCCTATCCAGACAGATCCAGTTCACACACGCATGCAGATTCCTTATTCCTTGACTTCTCAAAACTTGATGACCCACAGCTGAATGCATGAATTGAAATGTATGAATGAATGTATGAGCTGAAAATTATATCTATAGTCTCTGATCTGTGGCATTTTATTCTCACATACTGGTTGAGGCTACAGTCATTAAGTGATGGGTCTAGTCTGTGTATGAAGTTCAGCAAAATATGGACTTCTACATACTTAAAACAATAATAATTATGAAACTTACTTGTAGCATTTTTCCCATCTCTGGTCACCCATTTCTTTAACAACATGAAGCTCTGAGCAATCAAAGAGTTTGGGTTTTCTACCCGGATTTGATTAATTTCATCAACAGAAAAATTCAGCTCTCTTGCCAGTTCTATAACATGGGGGAAATGGAGGGAAGAGAGAGATAACAAAGTTTATTTTGAAAACTCTGTTCAGCAGGTCACACATGGAAAAACCAAGTTTGGTTCAGATTTCTGCCTTTTCAGTGTAACATGTCATAGAAATCGGAAAGGAGAAAGTCCTCTGAGAGAGCAGGTATCATTTCATCCTGCTGTCTGAAACCTATCAGCCACTGTTTGTGGAGCTTTGGGCTGTATCCTTCCTTCACCAGTTCTACAAACCCCACCCAAGAGAGGTCAAGAGGTTGCACAGTTTCCTGCTGTGTCTAAATACAGCCTTCTCCAACCTGCTGCTCTCTAGGTTTTTCGGACTACACCTCATAGAATCATAGAATCATAGAGTTGGAAGAGACCACAAGGGCCATCGAGTCCAACCCCCTGCCAAGCAGGAAACACCATCAGAGCACTCCTGACATATGGTTGTCAAGCCTCCGCTTAAAGACCTCCAAAGAAGGAGACTCCACCACACTCCTTGGCAGCAAATTCCACTGTCGAACAGCTCTTACTGTCAGGAAGTTCTTCCTAATGTTTAGGTGGAATCTTTTTTCTTGTAGTTTGGATCCACTGCTCCGTGTCCGCTTCTCTGGAGCAGCAGAAAACAACCTTTCTCCCTCCTCTATGTGACATCCTTTTATATATTTGAACATGGCTATCATATCACCCCTTAACCTCCTCTTCTCCAGGCTAAACATGCCCAGCTCCCTTAGCCGTTCCTCATAAGGCATTGTTTCCAGGCCTTTGACCATTTTGGTTGCCCTCCTCTGGACACGTTCCAGTTTGTCAGTGTCCTTCTTGAACTATGGTGCCCAGAACTGGACACAGTACTCCAGGTGAGGTGTGACCAGAGCAGAATACAGTGGCACTATTACTTCCCTTGATCTAGATGCTATACTCCTATTGATGCAGCCCAGAATTGCATTGGCTTTTTTAGCTGCCGTGTACCACTGTTGGCTCATGTCAAGTTTGTGGTCAACCAAGACTCCTAGATCCTTTTCACATGTACTGCTCTCAAGCCAGGTGTCACCCATTTTGTATTTGTGCCTCTCATTTTTTTTGCCCAAGTGCAATACCTCTCACCAACCCTAGCCAGCATGGCCAACTGTCAGGGATGATGGGAGTTGTGTTCCAAAACATCAGCAGCACGCTGAGGAAGTCTGTTCTAATAGGACTAAGTCAGGCTTCCAGTCAGGTAGACAATTACTGATGACCTCACAATTACTATGTGGCATAGCAACACATTGGCTTCAACTCAAAGAACTGCAGCTGGTGTTTCATGCATGCACCAGGGCTTAACTTGTCTTCACCTCCTCATGTTGTAAGTTACCCTGAAGACTCAGATAAATCTCTGGAAAGGTATATGATGTAGCAAGAGAACTGCAGTCAGAGAGAGGGAAAATGGCCAAAAGCAAACACACAAAGAGTCTTCAAAGTGCAAACAGGTACCTTCCACTCTCATACAGAATACTTTGAATCCAAACTGTCAAATATTGTATACAAAGCTATAAAATATTTCTGACATGCCTGGGGTATGTAGGAGGAAGCAGGAGAAGGCAGCAATGAGAGCTCCATTCTTTTGTCAACAATGGACAAGAGGGGCACGTCAGGAGATCTGCCTGCTCCTTGAGCAGGACTGGTCAGCTGCCTTACTGCCACGGCAACATGGCTGCAACCAATGCCTCTCATGGCCCTGGATGCCCCGTGTGCAGTCAAGATCCTTTCTGGAAGCTACACAATTTTTAGTGCCTATATTACAATACTAGTTGGTGAGAATGAAGAGAAGTCTAACTCGCTGGCTTTGCTTTGGAGAGAGGTCTTTATCAAAAGGGCCTTTGTGCTACTTCAAAAGTATTTATTTCTTACATTTCTACAGGACAGATGAGGAAGAATAAACCTCGTTAACCTCTGCCCACCCTACCATATCCGAGGCCTGTGAGGAGACAGGACCGATGCAGTGGATTCTAGAGATAATGAGGTAACAAAATTGTGAACAAAAAACCCATGCAACATGTGATGGTCTCAAGACTAAGTTTCCTGCTTGGCCACCTAATGCTATGAAGCTCGCTAGGGGTGTCCTGACCAGGTTACTATCATGTTAACTGATTGCACAGGGTGGTTGTGTGGCTGACACATCAGACTTAGCTCCCTGAAGAAATGATGGGATACAAATGTCACAAATGCTTTATAAACACCAGTTTTATAATCTTCTTCTTCTTCTTCTTCTTTGGTGATCACTCATAGCCAAGTAAGATTGTCTTCCATAAACCTTGTTTATGGAAATTTTATAATATAAGGAGTACTACTAAAACACATTTCATAAAGACCTCTTGCAATCTCGCTTGTCTACTGTATCCCTCTTTTTCTGCAGACAAAAGATGCCCTGAGGACTAAACTGCACTCTAACACACACACATACACACCCTCAGCTGGGTATCAAAAGGAATTGCTAGTTGCAATATCATCACCACAAAATAAAATCTTACCTGTCCAACTAAGTCCCAGGTGATCGGCCACTATTGCCATCCTTATATCTGTCCGTTCACATGGACTCTGTGGACCTGTGATTTATAATTTATTGATTAAAAAGGTGCTGTGAAAGAATTCTTAGCACTAATAGCATTTTAATACATTGTACTATGTTAACTGGTGCTCAGATCAATTGCTAAAATGACTGAGTGCCCTAAAACCTACAATAAATATATTTTTGTCACAGATTTGAAAAAAAATGCCACCTTTATAAGGCCGAGTGTCAAACTACATGATGTTAATTGTGTAAATGAAACCAAACATGCCAACAATCTATCTACTCAACTGTTCAACAGTGCTTTAACTACTGGTGGGGTGGTGGAAAACAGTCCACCAGTACTTAAAAGGGGAAAAAAATGTTTTCTCTGTTTGACAAAATGAGGGTTTTTTTTTTTTTTTTTTGCTGTCACAAAATGAAGTCTTCTAAGACCAAAACTATTACATGAATGTATTTAGCATGCTTCACTAGCTGTCTATAGTATAGGCTTCACTTAAAGGAAGAAAGAAGAGTATAAAAGACAGCACATACAGATGACAATGACAGAATGAGAACTACAGTAAGTCACTTCACAGGCAATCACAACAGTTCATGCACTAGGATCAACAAGTTGAAAGTTTTACAAACTAGGCTTGATCTCCACGAGGTGAGCCACGAGAGCTCCAGAAACCTGACTCCCTCCATTCTCACCAGTCCTCTTACTCCTCCTCCTCTCACTGTCGGACTTTTCAATCTTTGATTTTAAAGATGCTGCCTCTGTTCTCATATCTCTAGCGGGCTTCGATGTAATGGAAGGCTGGAAAACTTGAGTGGCTTCGGACAGGGACGTGTTTCTTGACGTACTGTCTTCTTCTTCATCGTCATCGGACACCTCTGACTGCAACTTTTTGTCTTCATCAGACAGGCGGTCCACAAGCTTTAAAGCCTCTCCACTAATTCCCTTAAAATATTCAATAGAATGTTTACATACCTCCCTAAGCTGACTCTGCTTTACTTTAACTGTTGCTGCTGCAGCGGTGGTGGTGGTGGTAGATCTTACCTTTAATGGTAATTTAGAAGGAAGCGGTTTGGCTTTGCTTCTCTCTAGCTGCTCTTGGTTTTGAACTGCTGGTGTCTTTCTAGCTATGGCTAAGTTATGCCTTTGTGTATTTTTTACAGGAATCTTAGACCTTACTTCTACATGTGGGAAAGAGCTGTTTTGTTTCCTTTTGTCAAGTTTACTATCCTGTCTGACTTTACTCACTCTGCAGGCTTGGCTACTGCTATGTGGGATAGCTTCTTTTGCTGAGGTAGCCTTTATGGGAAGTTTTGATCTCGCTCTAGTCCCTACTGGATCTGATGACTTCTGCTGTTCTCCATGTACTTTTGGTTTACAGTGTCCTTGTGTTGCACCTGTATCATTTCCTGAAGTGCTTTTCAATTGAGTAGCTTTCTGTGTGGGACACTTAGGCTCAAAATGTTCATTTAGCACTACTTTACAGGTAACGCTATCGTTAGGTAAAGCGGATGGGTCCAAATTGTTGTTGTTATTAAAATTATCTTTTTGGAAATCATGCTTTTCTGCTTCCCTACTACTTGACTGGCTTGTAACCTCCTCTATGGCTTCATATTCTAACCCCTGAACACCTGGCGTCACAGCCTCTAGCTTATCTGTCACTTCTCCAGAGACATCTTTCTTCAGCGTCATGGCGGAAGCAGAAATTCCCATTTTAATAGGTGTGCGCAATTTGGGATCAACTTTAGAAGCATTAACAGTGGTCGATGATTTCTCCAGGGAGTTACTACCGGGTGTTGCTTCCGTACAATCTCCACTGGCCTGGGTGATGAGCTTACATTCAACTGTTGGTGTTTCTACTTCTCCCTCTATGTTTTTTCCTACAGCTTTGTCCCCTGACTGCAGCTGTGTGATGGCAGTGACTTTATTTTTATCCCCTTCCCCCTTGTCCCCTGACTTCCCTTCAGAAGTATGCTCACCAATCTGAAAAAATTGGAGTCTTTCTTCAACAAAATCCCTCTTGCTCATGTCAATTGCGCCACTGCGAGTCATCTCAAACATCTTCCCTTCGTGAAACGGGAAGGGATTGGGCTCACTAGTTGGTGTACTTTCATCAGTTGGAGTTCTGGCTGGAGTCGTATCTGGGGTTGTCGCTTGAGATCTGTCTTCTACAGCAAGGCCAAAAGGCTTAGCCTCGTCATCCCTCGATTTGGACTCAAACACTTCATCATCACCACGGTTATTGGACCAAGGGTCAAAATCTAGGCTTTTAGTAGCTACTGTCTTAAAAGGGGTTGCAAACTCTTCATCTACTTTGTAACTGAAATATGTATCAGGAAACACAGTCCTGTCAGGGTGCCTGCCTTCCAAAGTGAAAAACTGTGCCCCTGATTTTTGTTCAGTCTTATCGGCACTTTTTTCAGCTGCTGGACATTTTGATAAAAGTTTGTTTTCTTCAGTACCAACTTTTTCTTCCTCCTCAATAACTTCCAGCTTACTTTGGCTAAAACACCGATCAGTCTGTTTCAAAATGCCTTCTGTAGCCCATATGTCTTTTTTGATTTCCACTGCTGGGCCTGCAAGTTTGGAATCACTCTCGGTTAAGCCATCATCTTCATCTTGTAGATCATACCCATCAAGAGAGTCAATTTCAGTTGCATCTGTATCATGGGAAAATTCTGCAGTGGTTGCTATGGAACACTCAGTGACAGACTGGTCATTGTTCCCATTTTGCGCAATATCATTCTGGGGAGAATCAAGGCTAAGATCAAAATCATTAGGTTTCCCATTCTCTCTTTTCGCAGGCAATTTATGCTTGGAGCCTTCCTTCTGGCCATCTTCAACGTCATTCAATTTAAACATGTATCTTTTAATGGGAACAGGCTGATACAGGGATTCATCATCGCTGGAGTCACTAAGATCTTCTCCTGGTGGCCCAGGAGAAGGTGGCTGTACTCTTATGAGTGGTTCAGCCAGCTGACATTTGTCATGTTCATCCCGTAGGTTTACTTCTATCATCTCCATTTCACTCTCAGAGGAGTGGCGCTGCTTTTCTGATTCTGTCTGATCGGCATCTAGCGGAGGAGGAGGAGGGAACTCAATGTACGCAACCCGGTTCCCTTTGGGCCTTTTATTAGAATCTCTGTCTAAGCTACTGGGCAGCACTCTGTCAATTTTTGGTGGCTCAACAATGGCCTGTTTTACAGAGGTTGACTTAGCCTCTGCTTCCTCTTCAGACTCCTCAGAAACCTCAGGGATAGGACTGGGTTTGCCTGGTATATAAGCAATTAGTGAATCAGGCGTTTTAGATGTAAACTCGTAACTCACTTCCTCTGAGCTAGGAGTTTCAGGTGTTAATGGACTTTTCCCAGAACTATCTATAAAGGACACCTGCTCTAATGTGTCATCTTCTGGACTGCCTTGTGGAGAAGGAAGCTGTTTCTGCTGCCTTGTGGTGTAAAAGCCCCCCCTTGTCTCTTGTACCGTCTTACTTTCCTGACTTACAATTTTTTTAATATTTCCTTGTTGCACCTCCCTTTCATATTGCCTCCCTACTTGAACAAAACTGACATAAACAGGTAAGGTTTTTATCTCTTTTGTGCCCTCAGCTGTTGCTAAAGGGGCTGATTTTGCCAGGTTATCACTATGAATAGAGTCAAAGTCCCTTGAGGGAGACTCCTTTCCTGGGCTATTTTCTAAAGAATCAGGTGATTTACTAAGGGATAGCTCAGCATCCTCCATAGGAGGACTTAATTTGATGTGCTTACTGCTAAACTGACAAAATTCTGAATACTTATTTTTAACATGCTCTGTATAATCAAAATTCCTCTCAGTTTTTTCCTTTGCCACACTAGCATGGGACACTTTAGCTGACAGTTCATGTGCTGCATGTTTTAGCTGTTCATGAACTCCATCGGGAATGCTAGCTGATAACATTCGTTTTTCTTCTGAAATTCTGACTGGAATGTGGGATGCAGTCAATGGTTCTTTTTTCTTTGAGGTTTTATCCATCACTTCACTGGGGGGCTCTCCTTCTCTGACAAAATATTCTCTATAAAGGACCTTTTTGGATGGAGATTTTACAGTCACTTCCTTCACCTCCTTTGAATGGGACCCACTCGTTGACACCTTGTGCTCATGCTCTGTCACAGTGATGAATTCACTGGCTCTGCCCAGATCTTTAGTCTCAGGGTGGTCAATGTGATTGTCTTTTACTGCATCCTGAACAAGCACATGGGACAGTTTTTCTTTTTGTGTGTTATGGGCAAATGTTCCAGGGCTTTCCCATGTCCTATAGACCTTTTTATCCCAATGCCCCTTGGCTGATGCAGTATCTGAGCTCGTACTGTACGCCAAACCTTTCAGCTTCTGCTCTGCAAAGCCTTCTGGAACATTCTTACTTGGCATTTCATTTCTGTGTCTGAGTACATCTGAAGCAGCAGCATCTTCCATCACTTTGCCTTTACCCTGGGCACCATCTTTTAATTTGCTAGCAGGAGATTCCCTCTGTAATGTTATACTCCCATCTGCAAGGTCTACCTCTTTTGCATGCTTTTCTCTTGCATAAAACTGATAGACTGGGAGCTTGCTCTCTTGCATTTTTTTCACTGGGATTTTAGATTGAGTGTCCTGCTTCTTATCATCATGATGTAGGTCCTTATTCTTTGAGCCTATGCTCTGTTCAAACTTCAGCCTAATAGAACTGAGTTTGGATTGCTTCAGCTGGAATCCGGTTGGCGAAGCCTCGGGTGTCCTACTCTTCTGAGCTGTTCCTTTCTGCTCCATCAGCTGCTTACAGTCCTCAGTCTGTTGTGTAAGGGCCCTTCTCTCGGGACTGCTAGGCAAACTAGCTGCTTTTCTTTCGTCAGCTTTTGGGAAGCTCTTCCCACAATGGCCAAAGGGTCCTCCTCTAGTCCAGTCATCCTTTGAACTCTGCACCTCAGAAATCGTCACCTTTTCGGGACTGCTGCTGGTTGAACTATGGCCAGAGTGTGCTTCTTTCCCATTCCTTTTCTGCTGCTTTTTCTCTGGAGATTGCAGTTCATCATTCAGTTTCTCTGTTTTGTCCCGGAAGAACTGTGATACTTCTGTCAGTTTTTCTTCTGCCTCCTTAACAGTCCTGTCCACCCTGTCTTCATACATCAACTTTTCTCTACCTCTGTCTAATCTGTTCTCAGTAAAGCGCATCCACATTGCGTGCTTTGGGCTACTAACATCTCCGGTATAATGTAACACTGTCACTTTATCATAATGATCATCTTTAGACATTTTACCTACACCATTTTCTGATATATCTTTAGAGATTTTGGTGAGGATTTCTTTGGGGGGGGCTGTGGCTATTTTTTCTCTGCATCGTTTATCATGCCCCTGAAAGTCTGAGCTAAGGGGTAGAACATGGTCAGTAACTGACTCCTCAGTATCAGAGTGAGACACATCTAGCTTTTCTGAGAGCAGCATTTTCTCAGCAAACCTGTAAGACTCCCCTCTTAGTTCTGACAACTCATCGTCATGGTACTCTACTGAGTGCTGACTTAGAAGCTTCAGTGTTTTGTACGAGTCATCAGACATAAGTTGGGCAGAACTAGGGCGACTGTCTTCTTCCTGAGACACGGGAGTATTTACTCTAGAAGACTCCAGATAAGAAGGTAGGGACTCTTCTGCTGTCAGTTCTTCTTCTTCTTGCTGACCTTGTTCATCTGAACAAGGAAGAGCATCATGTTTTTCCAAATCACCTCGAGGTAAGTCTTTCTGATAAACATACATTTCTTTCTCTGGGTGCTTTTTGGTTTCTCTAATAATGACTTCAGTAGGTTCAGCCTCATTACCTTTTTCGATATGGACCTCTATTATACGCTCCAGTTTGGGTTTCATTTTGCTGTCCTTCTCTGTATGTTGTGGTGAAATTTCAGTAGACTTGCTAACATCTGGTGTTACCGAAGACTTATGTTCAAACAGACCTGCCAACTCTTTGGAAGGATCGCGTCCTGACTGAAAAGCTTTCATTATATCATGAACAGACATGGTTTCTTCAATTCTTTCTGAAGAACTCTCAGTGCACGGAGGCTTATGGTAAACCATTCTGGTAGTGGTAGTTATATGAGTTTCTTCTTTTACACGGACACCTTTACCAAGAACACATTTGTGGTCTTCATCTTCATTACTGGCTTTTATTTGAAAGGCTTTCATTTTTTCTTTGATAGACCCTCCGTTTGGCCTGGGTTCCACTTCCATAAAAGTAGGTGCCGTTTTCGTTGATGGCGGCTCTTCTGCTTGAGGTTCAGGAACTTCTTCTGATGAAGGTTCATAGCTACGGATCACGTGAACCACCTCAGTTCTTGTCTCTGTAATGACCGGAGGGATGGGTACATCATGGAAAAGTGGTTTCGGCCCTGTGCTCTCGGCGCTTTGTGGAGCTGAAGGAGTTTTCTCACTTCTTGTTTCAAAGCCACTGTCAGACAAAGGACTTTTGTCTTGGTCATGTTGGGAAAAGTCATCGGGAGACTCCAAAATAGTATCAGTTCCAAAAAAGGAATCTGCAATTTTACACAACTCTTTTTCTGAAGTAGAAGGCCTCATGGAGGCTGGAGGCATTTTAAGTTTGTGTTCTTGCAATGCAATGGCTGGTTTTAAAACTCTCTTTTGTCTCTCTTCACCTTCTCTTTTCCCCTCTTCAAACTTGTACTTCAGACTTGCCAGAGAACTACTACCAATGTCATTTGTCAAATAATCAATGACTTTAGTCAAGTTATAATCCTTTTCAGATACAGCCTTCGCTTTAATTTGCACCTTTTCAGGAATAGTTATAGGAGGATATGTCATGCCTTGCCGTCTTGCTTCATCAATCTCATCTGCACTGAACTCTACCCATTCATCCTCAGAAGAGTGTCCTTTATCATTTTTTGATAGCTTGGTTGATGCTTTCTTTTCTAAACACACATCTTTTTTCAGTATCTCACTAACTTTTACTAAGTCCTCTTTTACTTTCTCAACAATTTTAAAAGGTTCTTCATCATCTATTCTACCCTCCTTTGTTAGTTCTGGCTGGAATTCCTTGTCCTCCATTACATCTGTCTGCAATATCGCTGTCATTCTTATTAGGTCCTCTTTCATCTCAGCCACATCTTTTAACATCTCCTGACTAGAAGATAAAGAAGATGGTACGGACAACTTAAGAGCAGAGGGTGCTAAAAACAAGGATGATTTTATAGGAGATGAGGTTCGGTTAAAGTGAGGCTGTGTGCGTGTCTCTGTAGTCAATGTTTTAATAGGCGATAGCAACGCAGCTGCCGATTTGGTAAGGGAAGATGACTCTGGGAGCTTCTTTAGTGCTGGTTCAGACAAAACATTGACTACAGAATATACTGGGACTGTGATAGTTGATGAAGTTACTGACGAGGTAGTTGCTGATATTGACCCAAGAGATGTGTACAATACACCTGCAGGAGTAGTTCTTATTGACTGAAAGGCTGATGGAGTTGAAGACACATGCGACCTGAGTGGAGAAAATGGGGTTGCAGTAGTGGTTGGAAACATTTTCTCAACAGTATCAGTTGCTGCGTTAACAGCACAACTTGCAGAACTGGTTGCTGCAGTGATCTTGTCTTGAAATGTGGCTGTGGCTTTAGCTCCATTGATTAAATTGGCAGGGGACGGATATTTCAAAGGTGACATGGATCCGTTAACCATGGCTACCTCTGTATGCCCGACTGTGTGTTTCACAGGGGAAGTGAGGGATGAAGCCATCGTGACCTTAGATGGTGAAACAGCATCAA
Source organism: Podarcis erhardii (assembly GCF_964252035.2). Classification (NCBI taxonomy): domain Eukaryota; kingdom Metazoa; phylum Chordata; class Lepidosauria; order Squamata; family Lacertidae; genus Podarcis; species Podarcis erhardii. The sequence continues at coordinate 26,391,191 of NC_138509.1, forward strand.
CTGCTGACTTAGCAGGAGACACCACTGACTTTAAAGGTGAAGATAAAAGCGGTGATGCTGATGTGATGATTGACTTAAATGGCAAACTTGAAGAGTACATGTTAATGTTCGATTTGGGGGATGCTGGAGGCGTCATGGTAATGGATGATCTCTCCAAAAGAGACCCAGCTGTAGTCACTGGAGATGTCCGAGAGGGGAATGCGGATGCCAGCCCTTTCAAACTAGTGGCTTCTGTTACTGTGGGTGCTCTGACGAAAGAACCAGAAGAGACTTGGATATTATATGGAGGCTGTGAGACCACGGTTTTTATTGGAGAGGAGATTGTCCGAAATGATCTAATTGGAGAAGCTACATCACTAACAGATTTAATTGAAGACGTAGTGGAGGCTCCTAATGTGGATTTGATTGGTGAAGCAGAAGAAACGGACCATATTGATTTTAATGGAGAAGCTGTTGGAGTGTTAGAGGAAGAGCTTGATAGAGAAGTGAAGCCTGATTTGGAATGCCCAGGCACAGTAATTGGTGCTGTTGTCCAAGACTGATACGGTCTTGCTGAAAAGAATGGCTTGTATGAATAGGTAGCAGGTAGGGATCTTGTTGCTCCTGCACTTCGTTCAACTGTTTCTTAAATTGTTAAACCAAAATAATCAAACGTAAAAATCAACAAAAATGATTGAAAAACAGAGAGACCAGAGAAGAAAATTGGTCAGTAAACGTTGTAATATTACAAAAAAAGCAAGTACAACTGTTTGTATGAATTAGAATGAAGTAGGTAAAATCAACAGCTAAACAGGTAGGGAAAAATAGGAATGAGTCACATAATTATGGATGATCCAAAATTTAAAAAAAGAAAGAAAGAAACCAACATGAAATGAAAGACAGGAAAGCACAAGGCAACCGAGTCTGCAAACAATGAAAGAACAGAAAACACATAGAAGGAAGTCCATTATGGTCCAAAGTAATAGCCACAACCAAAAATTCTTCTCTTACTTCCTATTGACTTTCTGATGTGCTAAAGTTAAGATATTAAGTATCTCAGCTCCATTTTGCCTGTTATCAGTATGTCTTTGCTTTGTGCAAGTATCAAAATTGTCCTTTGGAAAATTTCTGTCATTATATCCTTTGCAGTTTCATTAATACATTTTATATTTACTGTATAGCAGTTTCGTTAACACAAAACGGTGTAAACTTGTGCAAATGACACTGAGTAGCTAAAGTCTGCTTTGAAAACCACTCCGAACTATTTCATGCAGAACCCAAAATACCTTTAAGGTGACAGGCAATTGATGTGCAAACTGTGAAGCAACGGGAATAAAGTCAAAACTTTCTCTCTCTCCCATGCACATTTTGTATATGCTTCACTCTCACAAAGCCAATAAGAGCAAGACCTTTTCTGACTCAAGGATTAAAAGAACCAAAAAGGGGGGGGGGAGCTTTTTGCATTTGTTGGCTTTTTCATGCGATATTCCTTTTACTTGGTAAAACTTAAAAGATAAAAAGCTTCACATGAAATGACTTTAAGAAGCATTTGTCATACATAAAAAATGGGAAATACGATTAATGAAAAAACGTGAGCAAGCAAAGCAACCAAACTTTAAATTTTATTCATGCATGGTTTATCATGTCAAAAACAAGCACATGGAATAAAACAGTTTGCATGGTGTACTATGCAAAATATACAAATGTTCAAAAATCTTTCCACAGGAGGCATTTAAAAAGAAGAGTACACTTTTTCTACAAGGCGTAGTGTCTTGGTACCTTTTGAAGACAGTTTTCCTAGCAGTTCAAGGAAAGCAAGCTCAACCTTCCCTATCACAAAATTAACAGGGGGCTTCCAAAGAGAGGGACTTTTCTGTGGTAGCACCATGGTTACCATACTGCCCCCCTGCCAGTCAGAGTCATCTGATGTTGTCTTCACTGTCTTCAGGTGCCAGTTGAGTCCATCTTGTCTGCCCATAGAAAGTGTCAATACTAATGGAAATTGTTAGAATATTGGCTGCTGGTCTTAATGTGCTGTTTACATTTTTGAAGATTTTATTATTATCTATTTTATAATGTGTTTTTATAATGTGGAACTTGCAAGCTGCCTGGAGACTATTTTAAAAAAAAGATGGGATATATATTTAAAAATAGCTAAGTAAATACTTAGCTGGGAATGTCAACTCTAGGAAGCTGTAATTTGAGATTAACATCACCAGTGTCTCTTAATATAGTAATGACTTTCAGAACTCCAGTCTTTTAAGTTACCAGTGGTGGCCTTCTCAGAGGAATAGCAGAAGGATTTTCCTTCTCTATCTTCAAAGCCAGCTGCATGTTAAAGCAGCTCCGGGCAGGGTGTACTGAGGCAGCTCTTCCCCCAACACACACACACACGTATGTATTTGTTTGCTTTCCCAGCTGTGGGCTTGCTTTGATGGCAGTGGCTGGCTACATCTGAAAAACCAAATGCCATTTAATTTTCCTAGATGCCCTGGAGTGACACTACATTGGACGCTCGAGAGCACTGGGGAATGCACAATGGTAGGTGCCTTCCCAGCCACTGCCAGCAGGCAAGCCACCAGCTGGGGAACTTGGCAGACGCAGGTGAGGCCCTGGAGCTGCTTGAAGATGCTGGGCACTTCAAAGTGTCTTCAGCTAATGCCTTTACACCAACAACCAGTTGTGCAGTTTTTCTCCCCTCAACCCTTCCTGTAAGGGACTCCATGCAAATGGGTGTCATTATGGGGAAGCTGGCTCACATAATCTTTGAAGTAAAGAGGGGAGGCAAGGGGAGCGGCACTTGCCTGCTCCTCTGATTTGCAAGGGCCACCACTGGTAATGACCCACGGCAGAGTTCTTTTGTCACGAATGCTTAAATGGTAAAACACAGAAACACATTAAGGCACAATCTCTTCACTAGGAACTAGCATGGAAACAAAAATACCTTCTCAGCGCAGCTTTGTCTGACATTACTCTGATATTGTTTCAAACAAACTTTTGTCAGTTTTTTTTAAGGCAAACAATAATTAAGTACAAAATAATCAACTGGTTCTATCCAGTAAAGAGTAAGCATTGGTAGACCAGCTTCTCTAAGAGCTGTCCATTGTACAGTGGAAAATTATGTATACATTTTTCCACTGTACAGTGAGTAGTAGTTTGAAAATTTTGTACATTGGTTCTACTTCATTTGTATTTACATTTACAACACACACATGCTAACTCTGGATCAACATGACAAGTTAAAAACCTACCTGTCGGGATGGTGGCTGATGGAAAACATGCTGAGTCCCAGTCAGGATCATATTCCCTATTTGCTCCCAAAGTTGCTATTTACTGCAGACAACATCTTTGCAGGTAAACAGCCACCAAGGGACAATTCTGAGAAGAAAAATCAATGCTGGGCCCTGATTCTGACTGAGGTTCCACCCAGATGTTTTTCCTTTAAAATAAAGATCCAGCACATTTTTTAAAATGCATTTCTAATGTAAAATATAGTTTGGCTCTCTGCTACAGCCATGCTAGTGCCCATCTACTAACAAGCCAGGTTCAAGGTCCTTGGATGAATTTACAAAGCCCTGAACAACTTAGGTCCAGGGTTCCTCAGGGACCACACAACTTGATCACTGAAATCATCTGCAGGAATGTTGCTGGACATTCCCTAAATGTGTGAGGCTCATTGGGGGGGTGGGGGGGGTGGGGGAATGCAACAAACAAACATATAAAGAACATTTTAAAAACAGCTCATCTGTTTGGTAGTGCAAACTACTACAGTGAACAGTGAACTCTTAAGTGTGTAATTCTCTTCTACATTCTCTTCAAAAGTGTTTTTGATCTGTTTTTTGCTGGTCAATATGTTACCAACTCCATAAAACTTACTATGATTTAACCACCTCATCTTATTAAAGGTAGAATAGCCTGTCTTCTTTTGCTATAGAAGTACTGATTAGTGAGTCCACCCTAATGATCCTTTTAGTCCATGGATATTTCAACAGACAAACTATGGTTTATTAGCCTGAATTTCCCAAGTTATCTGCACTCCAAAGGGTTCTTGGATAATTGGAGACTTTTGCTTGTTAAATCAGGCATTTTCCAATGACACCAAAACATGACATTTATAGAAAAAATGTCTCTTCTTGTGAAAGATCAGTTTACAGCATTAGTAGGTTTGTTAAGAAACTCACTCATTCCAGGCTCAGTCAGATAGCTGTAGCGCTTACGTAAAGCAAGGGACACAAAGTTCTGTCGCCGGTCTGTTTTCTCGGTCTGTAACAAAGCATACTTCCGTTTGGTACCTTTAATATACAGTTGCTGCTGTCTAGAGCAGGTTTCTTTCTTTTAATTAATGAATTAACATTCCACTTTTCAAAATATTGTCCAAAGTGGCAGACAGAATATAGCAATAATTCTTGTTCGTTTTTGTTTAAATGGGAAGATAACACACACATACCCTTACATATTTTTAGATCTTCAGGAGAACTAATTGTACCTTGGAGAAGAATATTTGCAACTAAAGTGTGCTATGAGCTTATATGGAGAGTGGAGCAGTGACTTGCACTTCTTCAGCATAGCATTTTAGCCTATCACCCTATAAAGCAGATCAGTCTCAGACAGGGCAACCAATGCGCTTACATAGCTGAGTATGGATTTCACCCCATTTCTTCCACAGCAAAGTCATGCCATGAAAGTGAATGAGTATATTTTTGTCACACTTCCCCTACACACACTCCCCTTTCTACGAAGGCCTCATTCATTCATATATAAACTGCTTTGAGGTTTTTATTTACAATCAAGTGGTATAATTTTAAGAATGAAATAATAAAGTAAGCTAAGTTCAAGTTACAGCCCAATCCACTTCTATGTTTTTAAAGTTATCCCTGCTCACAGACTCAAATTCCACCCGCCCCCGCCCCCCAATCTCTTATTTCTACCAAGCCTGCACCTGAAATTACATTTTACCAACATTCAAGTCTTGTAACTATGAGATGTGTGTTGTCTTTGAAGAATAGGTTTACAAAGTTCTCATTTCATTGCTAAAGCTTCTTGAGCTTATTTGGAGAGAACAAACATCTTGAGGCCTAATCAGGTGCTATCAAAATCTAGGATTCAACCTCTTGGAGCAGGCTTTGGGCACACCCATTTACTCCCTTCTCACAGACTGAAGGGCATGAGGGTTCATGTTTTGTATGATCATGGGATCTACCTGACCTTATAAGACAAGTGAGTTCTGCCTCACAGGCTCAGAGATCCTTTGTTAGAACAAAGATAGGATCTCCTATTCACTAGCTGTTGTCTGTTCACATTGAGGGAAGCTGGGGAAGGCTGTGGGATGCAGCATGAGCCCAAGGCCTGCTCCTAATATCACCCCAGGTGGAATCCTGGAAAGAAAGAAAAAAACCAGTACTCTAACAGGCCTTGTGTCATGAAAGAAATCTATCCATTCTTAAAGTGAAAGACACAGATTTTAAAGACACATGGTATTAAGATGAATGTTGGCAAAATGTAACACCAAAAACATTTTTAGTAATTTAGAGAACATGTAAAACATGGCCAGATATCACACACCTGTTTCTTTAAGGAACCTTTGTGAGTTGCTAAGCCTTAATTTTTGTATTACAAAGCACCATCATTGTAAATCCCCCATATCATATAGCTAGCATTTTAGTAATCATTTTTGGCACACACAAGGCTACAGTTATACATGTAGAATATCACTACAGCTGTAACTTAGGCCAGCCAAATAAGTTCTTCAAAAATCAATTTGTTGCAAAAGCACATATATCACAATGTACACCTACTTTAAAGGAACTACATAAAGGACAAAGATAAATAAATGAAAAGAGGAATGGACTGGGATTTTTATAAATATGCAAAAATGCAGGGATGCAGATTAGAAAGCAGGTTACAATCACTAACAGATTACAACTTGCTTCAAAAATCTCTATACGGGTTGTAGATCTGTTTTTAGTAAAGTTTCTAGATGCTAATAGTGGGGTGTTTTTAAAGATATATATTTAGTTTGGTAAGAAAATAGGACAAGTCAAAAAGTACTTTTGGGTTTTTTGTTTAGACGACCAATCCCCATGGGCTGTTATAATATCTAAAGATGCTGTCCTGCTAAGCTCAATCACATTTTAAGGCCCTATTGATTTCAGTGGGAAGAACAGAACACAAGCTTAACTTCCTCCCACTGAGATTAGTGCTTAACTTTGCCTGAATCATGCTTTCATCTTCCTTTACACTGTGTCTCCCAGTGAACAAGAGAGTCATAAATTTCACAGAGACAACAGTCAGAAACCATGAATCCCATGGTGCTGATCCATCTGCTTCTTCCAAGGGAGCAAGTGGCTTGCAGCTTCCAGTCAGGAGCCATTCTTCTAAAGGTAGTTATTGCAGGACCACTAGGCCTGGGATACCCGAGCAAAGGATTTGCTGGGTCTCAGTTGCCTATTGGGTATTGGGAGGAGGAATGGACAGGCAAGACAGTGTAGTTTGCTGTATTAAAGAGGATTAAAAATACTGTCTAGCTGGAACTAAGGAAGTGGAAGGAAAATAGCTTCTCTGCTGCTCCTCACCTAGATGAATAGCAATGGGTATAATCAAGGGATCTCCTTCAAAACCTCATGCATGCATCCAGTGGTCTGTTTCTCTCTGGGTGTACAAGCTATTCCCGCAAAGAGGAGAAGGCAGAATGCTGGGGTCTCTGTGTGAAGCAAGCATGCAAGAGCTCCCCACAATTGGTAAACGGCCAGGCGCTTTGCTTTGTGCAAAGCAGAAGACATAGAATATCTAAGTCTAGTGAAGAGTGAGGGCAGAGGGACAGAGGCTAGGCTCATATTGTTCCAAGCACATGTTATTGGCTTCATTTATTTGGTTTAGTAAATCTTTTTTGTGATACCATATATCTTTAATGGATAAGAATTCTGATTATAATAAAAAGTAAAATAAAAGACAGTGTTTATATTACCTCATCATCTTGATCTGACTCTGTTTCCTTTTGGTCCCAAGATGCATTGCAGAGACAAGGAATATTATAATGGACAGCAGGGAAAAGAATATCAGGATATGAAAAGGACCAAGTAAGGGAGCACAAAAAATGCAAGCTAATTTATAAAAGGCAAAACAAACCCAAAATGTCAACAGAATATAAATTAACAAACAAAACTTTACATCGAATGCAAATCAACACATGACATTACTAAAAGCATAAAGTATATGAACTGTAAGCTGAAGCATGAATTGTAAACGGAGGACCCGGTAATCAAAAATTGCAGAAATGCAGCACCACAGTAACAAGTCTCAAAAAGCTTTCTGCATACATGAAAACATTAAGACATAAAACAGGCTTAATCAGATTGCAAAGCATTCACATTACTAGTGGTTCATTACAATCAGCAAAAAGAAAAAAAAAGAAATTAAACTAGCCTTAGTGATCATACCTTTTTGTGTGCTGGCAAGGTGATATTCAAATTGCAAACAGCTGTTTGCGGCAGACCTTTTGTAGTCTTTGGTTCTTTCAGAAATGATAAGCGACCACAAGGTTCTTGGCTGGTGTCTCTAATCTATATATATATAAAATGTTCACACACTAGTTTGAAATGTTTACAATCCTTTGGGTTCCATTAAATTTAGTTTAGCTATTAGCTCTAATTTAAAAACAAAACACGCAAAGAAACCCCAAAATCTAAGTTCCTTGAACCATACAATGGGAAGGCACCTGATAATTATCAAATCAAGTGCCTTGTGCTGAAACAGGATCTCCAAACATTAATTCTCATCTGTCCTACACATTAATCCTCCACATTATTTCTACCACAGGGTGTTACAAACACAAAGCTAAAGCAATTACAAGGTGTCTGCATTATTCCAAGGACAGTTTAATAAGACTAATAAAAAGCTGGCCAAAGTTTGAGATTGCATTTAATTATCTAAAGCATTTTATAGCCATCCTGCCTTTCCATCATAATAAGACTGGTGACTTAAAATTTTTAAAAAGAAAACTTCTACAATAAAATCCAGTAAAACCACAAAGTCAAACTGAGCCAATTGATAGTAGCAAAAAGGAAATATATTAAATTAAATAAAAACATAAATAATTGACAGCCCAGACATGGAATATCTTATTCAATTGCCAACTAATTGCCAAGTGGTAATACGGACCTTTCCCTGGTCACCACCTAATTAAGCTTCATGGGTGGGGGTGGTAAGATCATAATTATGGATGATCATAATTATGTGAAAAGGTGGCATATGAACAAACTAAATCCATCCATCCATCAATATGGAAGAAAGTGGTCTTTCTGGCAACCTAGACTTAAGGCCAGAAAGAAAAAACCTCCCATTTTTGTCTGGAAACAAATTAAAGTGCTTAAACTAAATCAACAAGGCAACAACACAAGCCACTCGGTGGCTGCATTTTCTCCTGTTTTGGAGATGGCATTCTGAAGGTATAATGTGAACACTGGCAACCTGGCTAACATGGTAACTTTTTTGCACATGGATGTTGTGGTTATTTAAATGCTTCTTTTAAAGAATTGCCAACTTGTACCTCCAACCATTTAAGGGGCTTTACAAACACATTTAAAATCCTAACAAAATCACAACTGAGAAGTAAAATTAAAATGCAGTTGAGTAGCAGTCCATAAAATATATATTTTTGTAAAGAAGCAGATTGGCCTTTTAAACTTTGCTTAATAAGTGGTACAAAGCTTTCTAAATACTAGCAAGGAGGTAAACCGAAGCCCATCATCTTGAAGTTCATCCCAGAGCCCTGGAGCCCCTTTCTGCCAACAACCTAATTTCCTCAGTGTACCTTAAGCAGGCTTCAAACCTGCCATTCCCAATTAGTGGGATGGCGGCTCACATCTCGTGGTAGCAATATGCCGTTGCACAGGTGAAGTGGATGGCGCACCTTTTCCAAACACCACAGACAAACAGAGGGTTTGAAAAACACACACAAACACACAAGGTTTGTCATCACGCAGGAACAGTTTTCTCATTGTGACTGCTCCAGTGCGGTTTTACTTTTACCTTGATAGAAAATGGCAGTCTATTTTCTTTGAAAGCATAAAAATTAAATACAAGCTGCTGTCCTCCTTTTGTCAAAGGGGCTAGATTCCCGTAGCAATCCACATAAATAGGCTTTCCTTCCAAAACCTGTTGGGTCAACAATAAATCTGTTAGATCTATTTCCGTGCCGAACTATTGCAATAAACAGTAAGCATCCCAACTGTTAAATTACTATTTAAACCCACAGTTAAAGTTGCCTTTCAGCATGGCTTCACTGCAGTATTTTCAACAGGAAGAGATGTGTGGTATGTTCTTTGGTGTGGGGGGAAGGTCAGTCAAGACTACAGATATTTATTTCTAAACTGACCCTTCAACAGCCAGCTGGCAATTTAAGCTACGCAAAGCTCAGTTCTTTACTTCTTTCTTTCTTTCTCCCCCGCCCCCTAACTGATAAAAGGACTCATGGACAATGTGAAAGTAAGTTCACACATTCCACTACTTGTCCGTCATGCCTAGGTGTACCAGGAAGAAAGGGGGTAAGCAATGCCCCGGTTCTGGAAGACATGAACTGAATTACACTAGCATCTTACTCCATTCAAATTAAATAAAACATTTTGAACAGATAGATTCATGTATTGGAAGCATTTGTTTAGCAAGATTGGGCATGTTATATCCATCCTTAGGCATCTATGCTCAAGCTTATTGGACTCAGGTGTAGAAAAATTAAACTGACAATAGTCATTGTTTTGATGTCTCTTGATACTTTACCGACAATGCAATCTTGAATTTGTTTAGAGACGCAGGAAATTTGTAACTGTCTTGACAGCTGTGAATAGACTGGTTTTAAAGTGCCTGAAATATCTAAATTGGCCAGGCTAACTGATAAACACAGTGATGTTTACTGTATTGACAGGTTTATAGACACAATTTATTCTTTATTAGAATATGAACTGTAACTTTTAGAAAGGAATATATTTTTAAAAGCCCCTACAAAGCCTGTAGATCTACAATAGGCCTTTACTGTGGAATGATGGTATACCTCAATATCTTTACTTCTTGCAACTTCTTCAAAGTTTTCTTGCTGCTCCAAAGTTTTGTCGACTTTATCATCTGTCATGCAGAAGCAGCGCAGATTGGATTCCACTGCATCATTCATTTTGGCAAAAATGACAAACTTGGCCATGTAGGGAACACATATTAATTCCCTATAAAGCTGTGTGGCCAACCCGACAGTTTCGTGAACTTGATGGCAGTCTGCTAGCCAAAATCTGGATGCACATACATAGATGTAAAGACCAATCAGTCCATCTTTATACAATGGTGATTTCCCACCATAACTTTACTGTGGTTTGAACTACCTCTCCAGCTAACAGAACCAAGTCACATTCCTGGGTTTTCTAACTTACTTTTTCTTATATATACTTATAAATTACTTCTGGCAAAACTTGGAGGTGGCTGATCTGAGAACTGTCAAAGCATGTTATAGACATGTTCAATACAATATTTATTATTTTTTCTGGTCTGCTCATAATGTGCTGTGTTGGTTTTCTGTAATCTAGGAAAAGGGAACTCTCCACTGCTGATGGCTGTGCTGCACACCTTGGAGGCCAGATCTGCCACCTCCTTGGCAAACGAGCACTTCTGCACATTGGTGATGTGTGTGCAAAAACAGATCTCAGTGAGCAGAAGGAACTGAATGTTGTGGAAACTGCTCCTCTGTATAATATCTAGATACCAATATTGGAAGAATGACGGATTACTAAGGCACTGGCGCCACTCTGTTAAAAACAACAAGATGTGATTAGGGGCACCAAAATCTGAGGAGAAATTCAGATGGGAGGATTTTATTTTTTCTGGTAAACATCCCTAGTTATGAATCTGTTTTTGCTCCTCTCCCATCAGTAAAAAAAGTCCTGCTATTGAGCTAGTTATTCCAGTGTGTACCACTCAAGTTATTCTGATCTTCATAATACAACCTGTATGCCGTAATAAAGTATAATTATTTGTGTTTCATTTGCTTTTACTGTACCTGGCTGAAACGTTGGTTGTGAAAGAGACACAATCATTTACAAAAGTCAGTGGAGTGGTTCCTGTGATGTCTTCCCACTGAGCTGGTGAAGTACCTCCTAGGAAATAAAAGATGAAGTCACACTTGTTTAAAGGGAACTGATTTTTTACATAGATCTGAAATAGTGCTTTAGGTTTGCACTTTATCTTAGTTTTATTTATACATAATAATTGGTGTGGGAAGTTTCTGAAACACTCATATAATGTGGTGATCATATGGAATGGATTCCTTTCCAGAGGGAAGGACATGAAAGGTCTGTAATATTTAAGGTGGGCAATATAATGCTTGGATTGCAGAAGGGCAGGGCAGAACTGGGGAGAGCTGGTCCTCGCCTCTGCAGGATTGCAGAGGGATGGGCAACCAGTGGCGCTAGGTCAACACCGCAACCCCTGTGTCTAATTACAAAAGCTCCCTGCAAAACCATCAATTCTGGACTTTGGCCAAAGCCATCTGTCTCCACCCCAGCAGTCCACTGGACAAGAAGGGGGACAGTTAAGGAGAGAGAAAGGGGTGTTGGGTGGGTGTGTGGAGAAAAGGGGGCGTGACAGAAAGAGAGAAAGGTGATGACCCCACACACTGCTGGCTTTGGCTGATTCCATATGCGATATGCAGTACCAAGGAGATGCTCCTGGGGGAAATGCGACTCTTGAGAGAGGGGAAGAGGAAAAGTTTGCCCAATTTAGAAAAGATATGTTGGATAAATGGGGATGCCCTTCCTTATGCCTTTGCCTAACCTGTTATGCTACACAGTAGCCGAAGGCTGGGTGTCGTGTCTCCTTTGTATCCATTGGTTATCCCTTCCCCTGATGGGGGTGGCACAGGAATTGTCATGGTGATTGGCTTATGGAATTTTCTTCTTCTTGGTTCCACAGTGACAATGGGGCTGAATGTTGCTTTGTTACCAAGGATTTTCTTGACTGTTTCATCTGGAACTGGTTGAGCCTATTTTCAATATAGGAAAAAGAGATTCTAAAATCATGGGATATAAGATTCTCAAACATGCAATTTATAGTTACGGGTAGGTAGCCGTGTTGGTCTGCCGTAGTCGAAATAAAATAAAAAAAATCCTTCCAGTAGTACCATACTTTACCTAGATGTTATTTTTCTGTAAAATTTCTGTTGCTGTTATACAGCATAAATGCTACACAAATGCAGGATTTTAGGGTAAAATTCCATTACAGAATTCTGTAAAATTCAACAAGTCCCAAACTTCAGGTTGTATTCAACTTTTACTCAGCGAAGACCTATTGAATTAATGAACCTAAATTTGTTACAGCCATTGTTTTCAATGGGTCTACTCAAAGTTAGCTGAATGCAACCCCTTCTTCTTTTTGGTATTCTTATCAATTTCAACAATGTCATCTGGTTCACTGAAATGGGGGACCTAACTAAAATCCAACAACTGCAAGGTGAAAATATCTGTTGTATGTAGGTGGATTTGCTGTAAAAATATGGATTTCATCCAGAATGCCGCTGTTCCCTGCTTAGCAGATGCTTATACTACAGATCTGAATAAGGTTCATTGGGATGACCAAATGCTAAGGTGGGCAGGATAGGTAAGCTTTTAACAAGTTACACAGAAGTGGGCATTTTGGCAGTTACAATTTGCCATGCAGGAGGGAGAAGAGCTGCTCCTTTTATTAAGAGGCCAGACTGGACAGTACACCTCTTAGGAAGTGGTGTACTGTGTAGAGGGGAGCGTGTGGGCAGGTCCTCTGCTCACTGTCCCACTTCTGCCATTCACACATGCTTCCTACACATGTAAGGTTCAATGCATACAGGTAAGAAATGTGGTTGATTTCCTCATTATATCAGGAATTTGTGTTTGTGGGTGGGTGGGTATGTTGAACTATAGGCATATACAGATAGGTAGCCGTGTTGGTCTGCCGTAGTCAAAACAAAATAAAAAAAATCCTTCCAGTAGCACCTTAAAGACCAACTAAGTTCTAGGTATGAGCTTTCGTGTGCATGCACACTTCTTCAGCAGATACATCTGCTGTAGATACATGTATCTGCTGAAGAAGTGTGCATGCACACGAAAGCTCATACCTAGAACTAACTTAGTTGGTCTTTAAGGTGCTACTGGAAGGAATTTTTTTATTTTGTTTTGACTATAGGCATATAGACAGTATTTGCATAATCCATCCTTGTGTCTACATGAAGGAATGGTGGGCAGGCTGAAGCTGCAGGCACTCATTTCCCTCAACCTGTTAGGCCAGATCTCAGTAGGTATATCAGGACGGTGCTGTGGGTTAAACCACAGAGCCTAGGACTTGCCAATCAGAAGGTTGGTGGTTTGAATCCCCACGACGGGGTGAGCTCCCATTGCTCAGTCCCTGCTCCTGCCAACCTAGCAGTTCGAAAGCACGTCAAAGTGCAAGTAGAAAAATAAGTACCGCTCCGGCGGGAAGGTAAACGGTGTTTCCGTGTGCTGCGCTGGTTCGCCAGAAGCGGCTTAGTCATGCTGGCCACATGACCCGGAAGCTGTACACCGGCTCCCTGGGCCAGTAAAGTGAGATGAGCGCTGCAACCCCAGAGTTGGTCACGACTAGACCTAATGGTCAGGGGTCCCTTTACCTTTACCTTTAGGGAGGTACATCATGTGATCCGGCCCCGTTAAACCTTACTTCTGGTTTTCAAAAATGAAAAGAAAGGCTCATCTTATTACCTGCAGACCCACTCGTATCCGCTTAGTTAATGCTCCTTCAGGGAAGGAAGCCTGGACTCGAGGCACAGTTGTGCTGCTCAGAATGCCACCCTCTGGACCAATCTGGTTGCTTTCTTGCTTAATTCGTGAAACCACAGCAAAGTACTGAGGAAAGTCCTTCGTGACAATTCTGCAGATACGCTTCTTCTCAAGTTCCTCTGCGCTGTCCAATTCTATGCAAGGGAAAATCAGAAATGTTTATAAATATTTATAAATATTACTGTTCAGGTATTATGAGTGGGCTTTTTAAGAGAGTTTCAGCCTTGTCCAAGAAAGTCTTTGGGTTGCTTTGAATACTAACGCATATGCTGTCCTCAATGTAATGCTTTCTGGAAGAACCTCTTCCTGTTCCATTTCAAGGCTGAAAAAAATCTGTAACGGCAAGCTGGACTTAACATCAGTTTTGTTGGATTTGAACACCCAGCCTGAATAGGAATTTGGTGTAACTCAGTAATGCACAGACTGCACTGTGAATACTGATTGGACCACATGAAAGATACTATTTTATTTACTCTTATTTACCCCTTTCTGGTTTAACATGGCTATTTCGTTTTGATCTGATAAAAGGCTAAGTAATCACCTTTATAATCAACCTCATGACAGAAAGGTGTATTAATGAAAGGAACAAAACGTGAATCTGCATCCAAACTTTTTTTGTTTGGGGTTTTGGTTTATTGGGAGATAAGAAGTATCTCATAACTCAGTTGGTTAGATTAGCTCATGGTGGTCTGACCTGAGGAAATGCCAGATGAATATAAAAAATATTATTTATGCATTTAATAAATGTATATTTCACCATTCAATGTGCAACATTTCTGGGTTATATGTTCCACTATTAAAGCCTGGTTCCATTTTTACAGGTCTACAAATTACGTTTTGGTTCTAATATCTAGCTTTGCCAGTAGATGGTGCTGCTTTCACCAAACCCAGTAATTATTCTGTCATAAAAGGGAAAAGATACACTGAATGGATGGTTTAATTTATCTCACCACTGAGTTAGATAACAAATAAGTCAATATACCAGACCACTCCTATAAATCAATCAAGATGGCATCACTTAGGATGCTGCTTCCATACCATACCACATAGGGCTGATTCTTCAAACATTTGTCAGTTTCTCTGCCTTTCCTACAATCACAATTGCATGGAAGAAGCAATGTCTGACTCAGCATGTTCCTGCTTACTGCCACTGGCAGCAATTCAGGTGAACACAAATTTTCCAACTGAATACTTGTGAACATTTTCTAACCCTTGCATAAACAGAAATAGCAGCAAGAGGGGAAATAATGGATATTCAAACAAAAACTAGAAGTTAGAGAAATTATACAGTGGTACCTGCAGTAATAATTTATAATAATAATAATAATAATAATAATAATAATAATAATAATAATAATATTTTTTTATTTATACCCCGCCCTCCCTAGCCAAGACTGGGCTCAGGGCGGCTAACAACCAATAATAAAAACAAGTTGATTAAAATACAATTTAAAAGATTAAGATACAACATTAAAACAATTAGGGAGCAATCTCTTCATAGGAGGAGAAAGGAAAAGGAAAGAGGGGGAGGGAATCAAACTGATTCTGAGCCAAAGGCTAGGTGGAACAACTCTGTCTTACAGGCCCTGCGGAAAGAGATCAGATCCCGCAGGGCCCTGGTCTCAAGAGACAGAGCATTCCACCAGGCCAGTGTTGAGAAGGCCCTGGCTCTGGTTGAGGCTATTCTAACTTCCTTAGGGCCCGGGACCTCTAGGGTGTTGCTATATGTGGACCTTAAGGTCCTCCGTGGGGCATATCAGGAGAGGCGGTCCCGTAGGTACGAGGGTCCTGGGCCGTGAGTCAAAACCAGCACCTTAAATCTGACCCTGTACTCCACTGGGAGCCAATGCAGTTGGAAAAGCACTGGGTGAATATGCTCCCATGGCAGAGACCCTGTGAGGAGCCTTGCTGCAGCATTCTGCACCCGCTGGAGTTTCTGGGACAGCTTCAAGGGCAGCCCCGTGTAGAGCGAATTACAGTAGTCAAGCCTGGAGGTGACCATCGCATGGATCACTGTGGCCAGGTCGGGGCGGGAAAGGTAAGGGACCAACAGTTTGATGCAGTGAAGGTGGAAAAATGTCGCCTTGGCTGTTACTGTAACTTGCGCCTCCATGGAAAGGGAGGCGTCAAGGATTACACCCAAACTCTTAATGGAAGGCAATTGCACTAATTGGGGCCCCGCAAGAGAAGGGAGTTGGTCCCTCATCCCCATACCATCCCGACCCAGGCAGAGGACCTCTGTCTTTGAAGGATTTAGTTTCAATCGGCTCCCACGAAACCATCCAGCCACAGCTTCCAAACATCTGGTCAGTGTGTCAGGGATTGAGTCGGTATGGCCATCCATCAGCAGATAGAGCTGAGTGTCATCAGCATATTAGTGACAACCCAGCCCAAAGCTCTGGATAATCTGGGCAAGGGGGTGCAGAAAGATGTTAAAAAGCATCGGGGAGAGAATTGCGCCCTGTGGCACTCCACACACCAAGGGGTGGTGCGACGACAACTCCCTACCTAGTGCCACCCTCTGTCCCCGACCAGAGCTAAAAGAGCACAGCCATTTATGGGCTATGCCCTGTATCCCCACATCGGCGAGGCGGTGGTCCAAAAGATCATGATCGACCATGTCAAATGCTGCTGACAAATCTAAGAGAATCAGCAGTCCCAACCCTCCTCCAGAAACCTACCAAGCTGTTCAGCAACTGCTCTCTCAATTACCTTAGCCAGATATGGGAGATTTGAAACTGGGCGGTAATTGGATAGATCTAAAGGATCTAGTGAAGTTTTCTTTAAGAGCGGACACACCATTGCTCCCCTGGGAATGTCCCTGTGTTAAGGGACAAATTGATAATTTAAACCAGAGGGGTCCGCGCGATATCTGGGCACGCCCTAATCAGCCAAGACGGGCACGGATCGAGGAGGCAGGTGGTGGGCCTACCAGCTTGGAGGAGTCTATCCACATCTGCAGGGAGTATCTGATCGAAATGTTCTAACACTGGACCCGAAGACAGTCGAGGGGCCTCCAGTTCTGTCACTGTATCTAAATTGGCAGGTAGGTCACGGCGGAGCAACAGGACTTTCTCCACAAAAAAACTTGCAAATGCCTCACAGCTGTGGGTTGAATTTGTGCTTAAATTTGGTTGTCCTCCTAAGGATGTTATTGACCTAATTATTCTAAAAAGTTGTGCTGGGCGAGAGCCAGCGGATGCAATGGAAGCTGCGAAGTGAGATTTCTTAGCAGCTTTCATAGCCATCTCATAGGCTTTCATAAGCGTCCTATAAGATGTTCTTGAAGCTCCGTCACGAGTCCATCGCCATACTCACTCTAGCTGTCTGAGATCCCGCTTCATTTTCTGGAGCTCCTCGGTAAACCAAGGGGCCCGGTTTCAACGGGGTCGCAGAGGGTGCTTGGGCGCAATCTCATCGATGGCCGCCAAGAACCGGTTATTTCAGTCCTTGACAAGGTCATCTAATGAGTCGCCAGGAGGAGCAAGGTCCCTCAAGGCCAGACGGAATCTATCAGGATCCACCAGTCTTCGCGGGCGAGCCCAAATAGGCTTGCCACCCAAGCGGGGGGGGGGAGCGGGAAATCAATCTTGGCTTTCAGAGCGTAGTGATCAGACAATGGCACTTCCACAGGGGGGAGCATGATCACATCTATGCCAGCACCAAAGATCAAATCCAGCGTGTGGCCTGCTTGATGGGTCGGGCCCATAACAAACTGGGAGAGCCCCAGTGTTGCCATAGAAGTCACTAGGTCCAGAGCCTGTGAGGAGGGGGCGGCATCGGCATGGATGTTGAAGTCTCCCAAAACCAATAGGTTTGGGAACTCCAAGGCCCAACCTGCCGCCACCTCCAGCAGGTCTGACAGGGTGGCTGCTGGTGCGCTAGGTGGTCGGTACACCAGCCAGACAGCCAAGTTCTCCTTGGTGCCCCACACGACATCAACACATTCAATGCCGGAGATTGCCGGTGGTGGCAGAGCCCTGAAAAAGCAATCCTCCCGGATCAACAACACTGCTCCTCCCCCCGACCCACAGTCCGCGATTGATGGAGGACAGAGAAACCTGGAAGTGTTATCTCGTGTAGGGAGATTACTTCGCCTTCCCGTACCCAGGTCTCTGTCACGCAAGCCAGGTCAATCCCCTGCGAGACAAAAAAGTCACGCATGGTGGCAGTTTTATTGCCTATGGACCTGGCATTGCACAGCACCAATGACGGAGGTGGGTAATCCCTGCTCGCCCTACCCTTGTCCCTTGGGACGGGGCATAGATTGGAAGGGGTTCGAGCATCACTGCATCTCAAAACCCTTCGCCGATAGTGATATTTAGCCCCACCGCCATTCTTCCCTAGCCCTTCAATAGTGGGAATCCCAGACCCCATACTAGCCTCCCCAATAGAGGGGTAAGATCTCCTCAATAACAAGTCATCTCTGGTCCAGGACTCTTGGGTCAGAATGATATGGGGAAGAGGTGAAGGTTTGATAGGGTAATTATCCCTAGAAGATAAAACCCAACCAACCGCACCGAGCAAAGAAGATGTTCAGTTCCTCTGCCAATGAGGCATCAGTCTTAACCATGTTCCTTGTATTGCTCTTGTAGTTGGTTAGGTGCTGCAGTCGTTGCCACACTTGTTTCATGATGTTATTGGCTAAATAATTTTCCACCTTAAGCTTATACTGTTGTTTTGCTGCCTTAATGCTTTTTTTTGAGATTTATTCTTGCCTCTCTGTATATGTCTATATTCCCTGTCTTAAAGGCAGAATCCTGGATTTTCTTACTTCAGCAGTCATCCATGGTTTACAGTTCCCATAGAGTCTAATGCATCTCTGCGATGTTACATTATCGATGCACACTTTAATATAGGAGAGTATAGCATCTGTGTATCTATGCAGATCTTGCTGTTCAAACACACTCCAATCAGTGCTCTCAAAACAATCCTGGAGCTGACTAAGAGCACCCTCTGGCCAAGTTCTAACTGTTTTTATAACTGACTGAATTCTTCTCCTGAGAGGGATGTACTTCGGACATAGAAAAACTGAAGAATGGTCGGATGAGCCTAAGTGGGGGAAGGGGATTGCCCTGTATGCCTGTTTCAAATTGGAATACGCGAGATCTAGAACATTCTGTCCTCTAGTGGGAAATTTCACGAACTGTTCAAACTTAGGAAAAACCGTCTTTAGGCAGGCTTGATTGAAGTCCCCTGCCACAACAAGGGTGCCCTCTGGGTGGATTTGCTGCTGCTCGGAGATGACGTCATATAGCTTAGAAAGTGCCGCATTGACATTAGCATCGGATGGAATATAAACAGCTATAATAATTATGACAGTTACTTCTCTAGGCAAATAAAATGGCCGACATGTAACTGCCATCAATTCTAGATCTGGGGAGCAATACGTGTAAGCTACTTTGCTGTTAACGCACCAACCATTGTGTATGTAAATACAGACTCCCCCGCCCCTAGCTTTACCAGAATCACTGTTTCTATCAGAGCGATAAATTATTCGATTTATCAGCTCAACTGCCGCATCTGGTACTGCTGAATGTAGCCAAGTTTCAGTAATAATTACCACACAGTTCTCACAAAGAAGCTTGTTTGCTGCCATCAGTAACTGTAATTTGTCAATTTTGTGGGCGAGAGATCTGGTGTTGGTCAAGAAGACGCTTGGCAGTGCTGGTCTCGTGGGTCTTTTTCGAAGCCGGGTTAACAGATCAGCTCTGCAACCACGTTTTTGCTTTCGCTCTTTTCTCTTTCGCTTCTTTCGGCACTTCCCCCTCCCGTCGACAATCCATAGAGATCCTGGAGGTTTGGTATACAGTGGGACCTTTGAAACTCTCTAGTTATCTCTATTTTTCTTGTGATCCCAATGTTTACCAGTTTTGTGCGTGAGTAGGTGAGGTATTGGGGGCTCAGAGCCGCAGCGTATGAACGCGCCGCCATCTTGGAACATTAAATGAGCATCATTAATTCACTTCTGTAACAAATAATTGGGATACTGAAATATATTTCTTAACTGCAAATAGGTTCTTTGATTGGATGGTTGTGTATCTTTCTGCTGGCAAGCATAAGAACATATATGGTATTATATCCATGCCACATGGCACTGTGGTAATGCTATTTGTATAGTCACCGCCTAATTCACCTTTAATCATTCAAAAACAAACCCAACACATGTTTCTACTTGCTATTTGCCCAGGCCAAAACAGTAACAGTGCATATATACCTTCATTCATGCCGTTCAGTATTTCAGTGAGGTTTTCATGCCTGCTGTCATACTGATGTTCCTTCCACGTTTCACCGTTTTCACTTCGAAGCACAATCAGTTCTCTTTCCTTTCCTCGCATCGATCCAAAATGAGGGATTTCCACTATGACAGGACTACACCAAATAAAAGAAGAAGAAGAAGCAATTCATATTGTACATGCATTTTTTCAGTTTACTAAGTGCTGCTCCCTTACTCAAGAGTTGTCTGTCACACAGCTACAAGTGCGCTCATGGGGGGGAAATGGTTAATAACTGGCAAAGCTGCAAAACCCTTTCCAATTCAAATTGCAAGGTTTTTTGTTTGTTTTTGTTTTCAATAATCCACTCCAATTACACACTTAGATAAGCACGCACAGGAGTGCTGACATACATCAATTTACACAGACAACAAAAACAAGTTACAAAAATGCATATAAGCAAATAAAAAGAAAGGGTTTCAGCAGGCAAGCTTAGATCCTGCACTTGGCTATGCATACATAATGCTATTTACTCAGGGCTGTGTGTACTCGGCACTTAACACACATAAACATTTGGCTGTGTCAAAGTAACCCCATGTTCCGTGTCTAGAAAAGCTGAATTCTTTCATATGCAACCTAAGCCAATCTGGACAACTTATTTGAGTCTGTACAATTTATTCTGCTTCTGCTAGTCACAGGAAGAAGTAAGAAGCAATGCCAGGGCACTGATGCACAGGACCCTGATTGCTGGAAATCTTTATCAACACTTTGTTTTGAGACTTCACCTGATGCTCTCCACCCAGTTGCAAACTTACTTTTAAAAATTGTTTCTAAAAAGTGAAACTCGGAGTTTGAATATTGCTTTTCTTGTGCTTGAACAACTCTGTGCATATGCAATGCTGTTTACTTAGGGCTGGGTGGGAGCTTTGACTTAAAATAAAGAAAATGGGGTGGGGAGAGAAGAGAACTGACAATTTGCACCAAGTTTTTCAAATATATTGTAAAGAAAAGCTCATTTTCCCAGCCAATATATATTGTGGAAATTTACCAGATTTGCAAGTTTCGCTCACTTTGCCTGATTTAAATATATTTAAATATGCTAAATAACTTTAAATATGTTTTAATCTTGGGAGGAGTAAGGAGGTACAGATGTAGAAGGATATAAAAAAGTACTGAAGTTCCATCCTCTTACCACTGGGCAATCTTAATTACCCATGCAATTTCAAGTCCATTTGCACAATCATAAAGACTAGACATTAAAAAACAGCAACCAGGGAGAGCACTGAAAGTCTCGGGAAGTTGAATTTGGCACCCAGTACTACAGTCTCTACTTTTCTGCCCTTGCACAGAATCACAGAATACACACAGCCCTTTAATAATTATCAACGGGCGATGCACCAGCATAGGCAAAGACCAACTTGGTTCTAAGGTGTAGAAGAGACACAGTCAGATATAAAACAAAAAACAAGCAAACAGAAGTTCCATTTTGCTGGCATGCCATATTTACATTGGCTTTAATGGAAAGTGTACATTTTGATCCAATGAAATCTTTCATACAAAGAATTAATGCAACTGGAAATATATACAGTCTAATTTTACAAAATAACGTGCAGCGCAATCCAATGCACGAGGAGTTCAGTGGGGAATAAGCCTGCAGAAGGCCGGGGTATGAGAACCTGTATTGTGACTCCTCTTTTCCTCCAGCACCATTTGTGTGAGCATGTGTTTCTTTTCAAGCACTACATATACTAAAGCCCCTGGTAAATACTGATCGTATGGGGACAAAACTGTAGCAGTTTTAGTCACTTATGGGGGCACCTGCATGTCAGAATGGATTGATGTGATCTTCCTCATATGCCAAAGAAAACTTGCTGGTATTAGTCTATGAATGTAGAAAAGATTGGCTCAACAACTTAACCTGGAGGATTTGAGGAAATATTTTGGTTCTTCTCACAATCAGTCCAGGGGCTGGGGCTGCCTGTCCACTTCCTTCTCCCTGGCCTAAGTTTGCACTTGTAGAACTTAGCAGGGAGGAGGATGGTTACAAAAGTAGAATTAGTTTGCTCCATCTGTCACTGGCTCTGGCCTATGTCGGTCTCCCTGTCTTCCACACTTTCACAATGGGCACCAATTCAAACAGCTAACTAATTGGTAGTCTAGCTCTTGGCTGATGAATTCAGCAGAACAGGCCTGCACAACCTCTGACCTTTTAAAACCAAACACACGTATTTGTGGTGAAGGGCTTGCAATCCCTCCTACCCGCCTCCTTGTTAACAACAGAAAGAGAGATTTATTCAGCCTCTGATGGTTAACCATACATATCTGGTGAGCTGTGCTCAGCTTGGTGGGTAAAAAGTTGTGTAGGCCTCTGACAGAACCATGATCTTATGTAGCTGTATTTATCTTGGGTTGCTGGCCGGATCCATTTGCACCCCTGTTTAAATAATACACCTAGTGTTACCTGACTGTGTGCCTTCAACCAAAGATTACAAGAGCATAATTAAGTGGCCAGTGTAATAAACAAACAGGTTGTTTTCCGTGCCTTTTTTTCTTTTTTTAATAAAATGGAAATCTTTGCTCATGGGCAAGGAAAGCCTTTGAAGTATTCCATCAGAGAAACACGAGCAGTTATGGATTATGCAGCCTTAAGACATTTAAACAGACAGTATCATTAATTTCCCACAGAGGTTGTACTTAGCTCTGCTCATATGTATATATATATAGAGAGAGAGAGAGAGAGAAAACCTCACCATTCTGCATAAACATCAAAGAGTAGCAGCAGTACTAGCTGAGACTTTCTTCAGCTGTTACACTTTATTCTTTTACAAGGGAGAATCAGAAACGGTAATAGCAGTATTTTTTTAAGGCAATTTAGGGTATGACCCAGCTAATTACTTTTACATCTCATTGATTTCAATGGGTGCATTAAGTCATTGTTTAAATCACCCCAATGGGATGAAAAAGTGCTCCGTTTCTGACAGATTGTGGATTTATTTTTGTGAAGCGCCAAATATTCTAGTGTTGCATTTGGTTATTGGTTCAATCATCTCAACAAGAGATGGATGATAGCAGTTCCACTTGTTTGCCTAATGTTTGTGCAGGCCTTGCAAAACAGAAAATGTTTAAGCCCATTGAAAACTATCCTATGAATACAATCTTTGCAGGCGAATATGTCAGATACTGTCTCTCTGTATAAGACACACACAGTTTTGTGCATGAACATAAACAATACTCACAGAGAAGGTATTAGACAGGTATTGAACACAGGACTTGGAACAACATGCTACGTTAGAACCTCACAACCTCTGAAGGCAGGCAGTCAAAATAGTCAAATCTTCCCGAGATTTTAAATATGAATATCACAGTTTTCTAATAATTGTAAATAGATATATACAAAATTCATACTTTGTTTTCAAACCTGAAATATAATTCAGTTTTAGAAGGGTTAACATTTTCACCAATCTTATTCAACCAGATCATTTACTGAATTTTATTGAACAAGACAGAACTTTGGTCACAGGGGTGGCCAAACTGTCACTCCTGGGCATTTCAAGATGCATACAGAGAGTTAGTGGCATTCTCAGTGCATTGGCACACTCTGAGTACATCATGACTCAAGCAATCAGTCACCCACCTATACATTTGGGCCATAGTGGGATGGGGAATTAGATCAAATTCTAAGTTCTTAGTGTTTAGGCAGACTTTTCATGCTTCTTAAGTGAGTCCCGCAAGTGATGAGCTACACTTGTCTGAAAACAAAGAGCTAAACTAGAAGTGATGTTTATCATGCAACTGGGAGTTTCCTCCCATTGCAAATAGCAGCTGTGCAGGAGTAACAATCCTGTTGAGACCACAATGGAGGCAAAGAGGTAAAAATATTTCCCCCCACTGTGCTGATGATCTGGATCTACCTCCCGCCCATCAGGGTGCTTAAGTATTTATTTTTATATAAAAACAACAATCACCAGCAACTGCTATTTGCATGATTATGATTGTGTCTAGTTTGGCCCAGAGTTAAAGGTAAAGAATGAGTATCTATTGTGAGTACTCAAGCACATGAAGATTTTGGTATATATTAATTATACTTATATCTTGCAACCCCCTGGAAACTTTCCCCAGCTTCAATAATGCTATGGCCTCAGATGTTCTCAGGCCATTCATAGGGCCCTTGGGAATGTGCTGAACACAGAATTCAGAATAACATTCTACATTAAACATCACAGACTTCAGATACAGGTAGAATTTCTAGGAATGTGTTTTTTGAACTTCCTTTTGAGTCAGTAGCAGATGGCAAGGGAGATGGACTTCCCACTCTCAAGAAAACATAACTTTATCTGCTATGGAAGCTCAGGATATTAGGGGTGGTTCTGTGGCACATTGTAAGATCCCCTCTTATATGCTGTAAGTGATATGTTAAGACCTTGTTACTGCCTCACATGAGCTGAGTTTACACATTGGAACATTCCCACTTGGTTGCACAATGTTGGGGAAGGTCGGTAATAGAGGAACTCGTATTTTTAGGAATGCCTGGCCATCATTACTGATCTTATTGTGATAAAATCCCAGTGTCCTGCAGGAGACAGTTTGAACACCACTGTCTTAAGCTTATATTTAACCACCCCTGTCTTACAAATACTTCCTTGTTGGTCCAAATTTGGCAAAGCTGTTTATTTGTGCCATAAGCTGGCTCCAAAACCATGCAAATACCTTCTCTACCAACAGAACTAAAACAGGACCATGTGTGTGGTGTCGCTGTAGTGCTTTTTAAAAGGTGTAGTCAATGCAGCTGAAACAGTCAAAATTGGTTAAAACATAGGAAAAAAGCACAAAGTTATGAAAGCAGAAATGCTTGCCGTGAATTCCACATGCCTAGAAGCACAAGATCAATTACAGGAGCAGTGCTAGAATAAAATCAAGCCACTATGATTTTTTCTTTCAGTGACGGTTAATCAGCTGAAAGCTTTTGTTGTTGTTGTTGTGAACCAAAAAATAAAAAATTAAATAATGGGAATGACCAAAACACAAAACAAAAAAAGCAAGTCAGAACAAAAAGGAATTAAATAAAAAGAAAAGAAAAGAACTGTAGACATTTGATATCTTTTCTTAGAAACATCCTACCCAATAAATTTTGTTCCTTGAGGCCCAAGCTGCAGGATTCGGCTAACCATGCTCTCACCCTCATTTAGAGGGGGAGGATTGGTAGGAAGGTGCAGTTTACTGAATAACATCCATGCAGCAGGAAGAAAAACAAGAGGGGAAATTAGGAACAAACTGTCATTCCCGACAGAACTTTCTACTGGGGACCATGTATGGTAATGAACAAAATTTATCATCATATATAAATTTATGTACTCCCATATCATAGTGGATTGTTTCCCCTAATGTTAGCTTTGGAAAAGAAAAAGTCTGCTGTTGGCATTTGTGTTAGTATACGGCTCAGAGTAGCTGCTACAAAATTCACATTCAGCTGCACATTCTTCTCTTGGTAAATGTTTGCAGCTCTTGAGGATGAGCGGATAGTTTGTACAGAGTACTCCTTTAGAAATCAATGGCATTCCATAATCACTGGGTGCTGGGCATATAATTCAACAGTGCTCCCAACATCCTGCCTTTGTATATCTGCATGAATCAAGAATAAGAGAGAAGGTTTTGGGTCCCTCCCCCCTCATCCCTTAAACATAACATATTACCATAGGAAAAATTATTCATGATACCATAGAGAATTTGGCCTAAGATAAAATTACAGTCCTGTGCTTACCTAGCAAAAGGAGTGGAAGCCTACCTCCAATCCTCAAGTTATTTCAATTTTAAAAGACCCAACAACTTAGATCCATATGGTAAAGGAAAGCAAAACTATAGATGCAAAATGGCAGCCAATAATACGATTCATAGAACAACTCACCCTAAAAATTGTGCTCCGGAAGGCCCCATTTCTACCAGTCTACTAGCCAATCCTTCTCCTTCAACCATTGGTGGAGGGCTGGCCAGTTTGTGCCTCTTTACCAAGCGGCAGGTGATGCGAGTGGGCGCTGTGCATTTACGTGGTGGAATAATAATCCTCATGCCATGATGACGGCTGCCCCTCATTGAACCCCCACGTGCATCAACCATAAAACTAACAAGAAAACTGCAGAAGAAAAAAGACAGAAAGAAAGTGTCATCAGGTAGTTTAAAAAAGAAGTATGAGCACAAATGTTGACTAAAATGAAACCAATGAGAAAGAAGATCACGTAAAATAAAAAAACAACACAACAACATTCCTATACATGTCAACTGATAAATACCCTTGTACCTTGTGCTAAGGAAGTGGACATCAGCAGAATCCTCAGAATGTCTACTCAGAAGTAAGTCACACTTTGTTCAATGGGATTTATTCTCAAGTAAATGTAGTATATCCACTAACCTGGGAATAAGTCTCACTGAACTTGATGGCTTGTGTGAATACTCACCTTCCTAGCAGAAGGTATGACAGTAATTCTTAGAATGACCATGTGCATGAAGTTCTACTATTTTACTAGCAAGACAAACATTTAGTCAAAACTTCTTTGTTGAATACAGTGTTGAAGTCCAAACTACTAGGGTTAACTGTGTCTTCATCTACTATTATGAAAATATTAGTGTATTATTCATGCACTAATTGGCTACATGGCACCATTAGACAGCCTGCTGCAAACATCCTGTGTTTCTTTCAAAGAGCAAGTCGGACATGCACAACAGAACTGCTCAGTATTATGATAGCTACTTATTTTGTTTCTGCAAACCCATTGTTCTACTACTGAGATTTTCTAGGTCTTTAAAGCACAGAATTAAACACGAAGGGGCAGATTCACAAAATGGCTTTGGTAAAAAAAAATCTAATTTTCTTTAGCAGCTGGATATCAGCAACAGGATGACACACTCCCTCTTCACCTCTCCCTTTCTCAGTGTTTACATTCTCTTTTAACAGAACCACAGTTAGATTACATGCAAAATAGGGAACCATGCTTTATTTTCACTTTATTAACCAGAATCTTAAACCATCTTCAAGCAGGTGTTTAAGATCCTGCTTAGTAAATTGGCATTAAAGATGCAATCTTTAAAGACATTGAATTTGATGGGACTTGAATAGATGTGTATAAGATTGCCCTGTAAATCACAGTTCCATTTTTGGGATATAATGGCCTAACAATGGTTCAATTAAATAAGGATGTACTGTAAACTATTCATGGTGATTTCATCATAGTGACATGAAAATGCTACTACACATTTTAGGGAATGAGCTGGATCCAGATTAAGTTAGTTGAACGTAATTCCCATTAAAATCAATGGAGCTTAAGTAGTGATTTCAACAGGAGCTACATTCAATTAATTCAGTCTGATGCCAAGCCACTGTCTTTTTATTGGGCTCATGCCACAAAATGCTGACAAGTCATGGAGATGCACAGTGCATGGATAAGACCATCCTTCCTGGTTTTTTTCAAACAACAGGAGATATGCAAGCCCAACTATGGGGGATATGAGGTGCTACTAAACCTAGATTTTTCTGCCAATTTTACCATCATCTGTCCTATATGTGGGAGACATATGAAATGTCAGACATTCCGCTGTCCTGTCCTACAGGTCCAAATACAGACAGGCACAACAAATGTAATTAATTTCCAGTGCCCTGTCCGGGGCTAGGTGTGACCGTGGGACATGTGTCCTACTTGTTTCAGTAGACAGCTCTGCAGGAGTCACTGATACAATTCACTCTTTAAACCAGTGTTTTTCAAACTTAATGCCTTCTGGGAATTCTTTTTCCATTGATCTGTCTGCTGAGGAAGCCCTCAGTCATCTGCCATGAATTCCAGAGGGTTCTGGGGTATATTCAATTCAGCACACACCTAATTAATCTGTTTTCAGTTCATTGCTAACCTGTTTTTAGTTTATTCCCAATTTCATTTTATTTTTGGATGTTTTAAAAAGTTGTCTTTAACTATTATTTTAACTGATAATTTTATTGCTTTGTTCCCTTCATAAACCACTTTGAGGTTGTTGTTTTTACAATCAAGTGGGGTGTGTGTGTGTGTGTGTGTGTGTGTGTGTGTGAAATAAATAAGTAATATATAATTCGCTCAGGGCATGGGCAAGGCCCATTGGGCATCACCCGCTATGAGCAGTGCATCCTCAAACGAAATTTCTGACAACATCTAGGAACCCAAGGTTGAAGAACACTGCTCTACTCAGACCAACAAAATCCAGGATGGCACTATTCTAACATGAGCAGATTTGATTCAGCAATATTGCTGCCCAGCCACCTGCAGATTCTACAGTTTGCCCACCCTGTGAATACAACTAATGTGCCATGGTACTCTCCTGCGGTACATCAGTGGCAAATTCAACCAGTGTTTCTTGTCCTTTAAAAATGCTGCTTCTAAATATTTTGTCCAAACTCACCTGCCGATAAAACTCTACTCTTCCCCCCGCACTAGTTTACACATTACTATCCATTATGTTTTTGAGCACATCATGCACAGTCTGTAAGAACACAATTAGTAGTTGATGATCGTCTAAATTATTGCCAGGTAAATGACGTGAGCTACAGGACAACCGCTAAAAACTACACAAACAAACAAACAAACAAACAAAGAAGTGGGATGTCTACAATAAAAGGTAGAAAGGGCTGGGAAATCAGATGCACTAAAAACCATCTAGGCACATTTCAACTGTGGAGAAAATAAATAAATAAATAAACATATATAGAAGCAAAACAAGGAGTCACAGACAGTGTCATCACCTTGAATCATACTGGGGGAGTGGAGAGGAATAGCTGCAAAATAATTTAGAAAGCAAATTGGAAAAAAATTAATGTGAGATAATTAGAAGCCAGCAACAGAAAATGTCGATCATAAGCAAAGGCAAAATAATAACAAAAGCAAAGCTTTTCAGTTTGATCAGAGCAGGGAAAACGTGCGTGTTCTGTAATATAAAATATGCATTTAATTGCATTTTAAATATTTGCCAAAGAGGGCCAACACCACTTAGTATGTATAAAAGCAAGTATTCTAATTAGTAATTGTGCCGGCAAAGGTAATGCACACCTTTTAAGAAAACAGGATGGTGGACGCAGCACCATTAGGATGCACGACTGAGTAACAATATGTAGGCTGCAATGGGGATAACTCGCCACCACTTGATTGGCTACAGCAAACAGAGCAGTGACAGTGAGCAGAATCCTTTCATTGAGCAGCCTC
Source organism: Podarcis erhardii (assembly GCF_964252035.2). Taxonomy (NCBI): domain Eukaryota; kingdom Metazoa; phylum Chordata; class Lepidosauria; order Squamata; family Lacertidae; genus Podarcis; species Podarcis erhardii. Next base: position 26,420,417 of record NC_138509.1, read on the forward strand.
ATTGCTGGCCAGTGTCTCCTTTCCAGCCTGATTAGCAGGAACACCTTGACGGGAGTTGCATAACTAGCAGGCCCACCATGGTATGAATGGATAATGTGGCTCCATCAACCAACCTGAAGCGTAGCAGCCATAACAGTCTCGCCTCCCCTCTTCACAATTTGGGGCTAAGCTCTTCTGGTGACACCTCAACACACCTTAAGGCGATCACACACTGGGACAGCAACATATCCACCTCTGCTAATGCTTGCTTGGGTCCGGCTCAATTCCTCATGCAGCTCCAATTGTTAGTTGTGACAAATGTCAAAAGAATGGAGCACAAGAAAAGTTGCTGGGGGGAAGGCAAAAACCCTGCAATGTAATGCAGAGCTGAATTGGGGTGCCTAGGCAAAATCCCTTCCCAGCCACACAGCAAACGGATGCCCAGATTTGAGGGAGGGCAGGGTGGAAAGTCAGTGATAGTATTGTTGAAGCCATAAGCCAAGCCTCCAATTTATGCCCTGGGAGCAGACCACAGAGAGAAAGTTCGCTTTCTGGCCCAGTCCCTGGCCCCTCCCCCTGGGAGCAAGTTGGTGCTGCTGATTGGCTCCTGCAGCAGAGCACTGCACTCATGCTGCTTCCAACACACTAGCGGTGCTGGCTCCATGCCCGACAGAACAGACTCGGTCTCTCTCCGCCTACCACAAACTGGGGATGTAGACAAGCAGGGACCTGGGACTTATGTTAGCAGGCATGGAGGAAAGCCACTGTTGTGCCAGAATACGGCAGCTGGTTTTCAGTTAATCAATAAAGCTGGTCTTGATCATGTGTCAGAAGCTCAACATCACATTTCCCAAATATTGTGGATATTAGAATGTAATGTAATAAAGGAGCAATTGTGTATTGATCATTTTAGACCTAACCTTTCTAATTCTTCTGTCATTACTAGAGCAGTTAGGTCTACTTTTTAAAAATAGTAAAAAATAATAATTTCAAGAGTACATATTACATGCCGGAAAGCTGAATGTTTCAAGGCATTTGCCTTTTAGTGCTAACACTTGTGTGTTGCTACTTTACTTTTCTGTAGGTTGTGAATATCTGGGGCAGAGGTGGAATTAAGCAAAATGGCCCAAGCAGAGTGCCCATGACACATTTTTGTGAACTGGGTAAATTCAGCATGCAACAAGGAAATGGAATGGCATCTCCTAGTGGAAAGCTCACATGGGGATCTTGTAACCAACTGCTATCTCCCAGCCTACCCTCTCCTGTATGGCTGTTGGGAGGATAGAAGGGTAGGTTTTTTCTTAGCTCCTTAAAGGAAGACCAAGATAATAATGTAAATCATAATAATGATGATGTGAATTGGTAATGATGTAAATTTGTTATTTTTATGCTTAGATTACAGCACACAATTGACCTGCGGAGTAAAGATTGGTCATATCAGATCTACATACTCAGAACTCAAGGGGGTCAAACAACCTCTAAATATTCTGCCAAGTATGCAGAGGCAAGGGAAATATTCTTTGTTCCCACCACGAAGGGAGGAGCCAAGTTGCTGCATGCCTGGGTAAAAGATGTAGTCATATATCAGTTGATTCAAGATATGTTCACCTGCACTCTGCATAAATATCCTCATTGAGTAAATCCAGTGGGTTGGATTCAAATTCAGTCATGCTAAGAGTAGACCCACTGAAATCAGTAGGACATGTTAGAACAATTAGGGCCCTTCCATTAGGCAGAATGAGGCAAGTGCCTCAAGTGGAGGGTCACAAATTGGTGCCCCCCCCCAAAGCTGGTCTCACTGCCTCCTGCCCACCTGGGAAGCTCTCCACATCATCCCCTGCTGCCTTGCTCTAGGAAGGACCATACACAGTGGTACCTTGGTTCTCAAACGCCTTGGTACCCAAACGCCGAAAACCTGGAAGTAAGTGTTCCGGTTTTCAAATGTTTTTTGGAAGTCAAACATCCAGTGTGACTGTCGCCTATTGTTTCCAGTTTCGCCTGCACCAATGAGAAGCTGTGCCTTGGTTTTCAAACATTTTAGAAGTCAAACTGACTTCCGGAACGGATTAAGTTTGGTGCTTTTGTTTTTGCTATTTATTTGCATTTTTGATTTTGAGGCTTTTTCAGTTAATTTGTTTTTGTGACTGTTTGGCACCCAGTTCAGCTATTGATTGATTGACTGACTGTGTGCCTGTGGAAATGGATAAAACCCCCCATGCTAACAGTGACTATCAGTGCAGGTAAGGGGAAAAAAATATTTTAATTTTTATCATCTACAATACTGCCTTATTTATTTTATAGTACAGTACATTGATTATTACTTTCATTTTATGGATCATTAGTCTCGTTAGATAGCAAAATTCATGTTAAATTGCTGTTTTAGGGGTTGTTTTTAAAAGCCTGGAACGGATTTATCTGTTTTGCATTACTTTCTATGGGAAAGCATGCCTTGGTTTTAGAATGCTTTGGTTGTGGAACAGACTTCCGGAAAAGATAAAGTTTGAGAACCCAGGTACCACTGTATGTGTGTGTTTTTCCTGGCATTCTGGGTAGGGTGATTGTGAAAGGGCCTGCAATGGCAGCCAAATTTGCTATAGTGGCCTGTGATGTGTCTAGGTAACACAGTAGCTTCAATTTGCAGCATGGAGATGGGTAATTAAGACCTGTTAACAGTTTATCAAAGTTAGAAATTATGACATTATATATAAAGTCTTCCATTGTGAAGAAACAGCAATACCCTTTTCATGAATTTCTTTTGCCACATCTCCCCCAATTCCCAATTCCTGTAATTTCCCAGAATCTACATTTTTGAGAATTTGGTGATGTTTTAACGAATCTGCATGTTTCCTAGTTAACCTTTAAAGCTTCAAGTAGAAGGAGTCAACACCTCTTTGAAGCATCTCCCTCACTTGCAAGGGTAACATGAGCTGCAGTCATTCAAATGCAATTGCATGCTATCTATTTTAATAGGCTACAGGGTGTGTCAGCTAAGAATTTGAATGTCACCCACAATACTGTGATCGTATTTTGAATGTATTTTCTGTTGGGGACCCTCTCCACCTCCACAAACTTAAATAAAGCAGAAGTGTGTTGAGGTTTCGTAGACCAATATATTTTATTCTATTGGAATACACTGATTTAAAGTTTGTCATCTGGGGTAAAATGAAATGCTGATAATAAAAACAAAGGAAAGTTCACGAAGAAGTATGTACAATTGCTCACTTTGAGTGGTTTTTTCCCCCTTCCAGCTGTAGTATTTTAAAACACAAATATGCTGTATTTGTATTTTTATCATTTTTTAAAAGGAAATATCCTTTGTGGGCATTTCAAAACTGATCCTTACATTATTTACATCCTACCACTGATGGGCTCCATGAGTTCATACTGTTCGCTTATTCTTATTTGTGCACTATAGACATGAATTCTAGATAAAAACAAATGCTAATATAGTACAGAACTTAAGACTTAAACATTGCTGTGTAAGCCGCTAAAACAATGACTTGTGCCTCTCTGCTCTCTGTTTTTTGGTTTTTGTTCTACGTTCATTTTTATGTAATGTTTGTTGTTTATTATTATAACAACTACATTCTTCAATGTTTCTGAATGGAAGGGGAAATGAGACACACTGCAATTATACTAACTAAATCTAAACATTTACAAATAACCTTTTTAAAAGACAGAGAGAGGTTTATTAACATTTGTTAAATTTATTCATGGTTTTGATGTAATGAACTTTGCAACTCTCTGGGCAATTCAAAACAAGTTAATTCTGATTTTAAAAGGCTTGACTGAAATCTAGATAACTCAAACATTAACTGGGCATAGTATTTCTCTGGATTGCACCCACTGTCATTCATTACAAGCATTTATTTGCCCTGGTATTAAATGCACCTTGCTTTTCATATGCAAATGTGCCACACATATGGTTTGACCAACTGAAAACAGATTACAGTAGATGGAATCTGACAAAATAGTAAGGGCTAAGTTCTACTCTGTTTTCTTAAAGAGAACCACCCCACAGCCTCTAAATAAATTAGAAATAACCAGCATACATTGGGTGGGACCCAAAGATGCACTGGGACTTTTCCCAAATCCCTTTCCCACAGCAAGCCCTGCAGAAGAGAACTGCAGTTCAACAAGCCAAATCAGAAATGTTAAAAGAAATGTTTTTATATTTCCGGAATGGCAAAGTAAGTAACACTATTTTTCCTATTAATTTATCCATGGTATCATAGAGGTTTTTTTGCCCAAGTGCAACCCTGTAACTTTAAAACATAGCATGCATTGGTGTGGTTGGTTGTTGTTCCGATGATGCTTACACTCAAGTCCCTGGCTTTGGGGAAAACAGAAATGGAAGTTTCACCAGGGCTATTTCCCGTCCACCGCCCAACTATTGCTTCGTTTCATACATAATGACATCAGAGAAATCCTTCAGGTAACTCACCCAGAATGGATGGGGCTGGAGACAAGATTGACATTGTCCAAGGTGTCTGCGGCCCAGCTATAGTGCCTGAGCGAATCAGAGTCAAATTCTCTTGGAAACGTCAGGTGCTTCAAAGAGATGAAAGAGAAGAAATATTAACTCAGCAGAGAGAAAAAAGTCAAGCATTTCCTGTAGTATATCACAACTGAGAAATAAAATTGACCTTTTATTAGCACTTACAACACCCGCAATCATTCTCTCTCTCTCTCACCCCCACACACCAATCACTTTAATTACTTTACAAACCTTGTTTATGTAGGACATAGCAGCCTAGCTCATGGTAGTGCCCATTTTGTTTATTTATTACAGTTATATCCTGCCTTAGTCTATCACCTTATTTTATTCTAGGTCACTTTCGGGGTTGACTGGAGATTTGAACCTGCATCTCCCCAGTCCTAGATTGATACTCTTGACCACTATGCAACAAAATGAGCCAGAGGGAACAGTGATTTGAAAGAACAATAAGCAAGTATGTTATCCATGGCATCTCAATGGGGATCCCAGTAACAATCTCTGCACTAAACACAGAATACACATTGACAACTCTAGACAAACTGGGTATATTCAATATTGTGGCTGTGGATTCAGGCCCCACCTGCGTCCCATTGAAATGGTACATGCACTTGATAAAGTATGATCTGATCCTCGTCCCTCAAAACCAGGGGTGGAATAGAGGAGATTGTGTGCACACCACCAGGGCTATATATTTTGCCCATGGAATATTTATACCTTTCTGTTCCTTAAAGTGGCTTACTTATATCTCGTGCAGGGAAGGACTTTGGTAATAGGGCGTCTTGAGCGAGGACAATTTTGGGGCCCCCAATAAATCATTTTTTATTCATTATTATTTTGCGCCACCTCAGCTCAGCATCCTGCGCAGGAGAACCTGAACGCAGTGCTGATCTATGGCTTCCAAGCAGCCTACTGTCCAGGCAGCTTCACCAGTAAAACTGCATCATGTACCTTGAGACAGTGCTTGGATCACTCCCTCTATGCATGTATTTCCTATTTTACATATGTCAAATGTTGAGGGATGGGCAGACAAGCAACTAGAATTCTACTGCCCTGCACCAGACTGGCGAAGGGGCAGGTGGGCCTGCAGAGCGATAACAGAAATGGCTTTGAGCAGTCACCATAAAACAAGCAAGCAAGACAAAAGAGCAATTTTAAAAGGGCAATTTAAATGAGCTGTTTTTTCCTTCTTTGTGTCATATTGCATGCCAGCTAGAATCTATGAGCTCTTCTTGTTTACTGAGCATTCATCTAGTTCCCCCCCCACACAAAATTTGCACAGAGGTCATACGATGTTGCTTTTTATTGAGCATTGGTAACAGAGGTTATATGATATCACCTGGCACCACCATTATCTCACACTTTCCAGCAAGTTTTCCTTTCATTTTCCCTACCCCAGAAGTTCCATTTTGGAGAAGGGATGGGGAAGCTGACTTGTCATGCCAGAGTCCCAAATCCACTTTAACTGCATACGCTGAAATTGCTGGCAAACAATTAAATGGTACCCAAAGAATAGTGAGTTTGGAGACAGTGTAGCTTTCAGAAGGGACCGAGTTACAGAGACAACTACATATTGTTTCCATATATTCTAATGTTAAACCACCTCAAGCCTCACATAACCTCAATGTCTGTTAGTGCTCAAAAGCAGACAAACCAGCTCAAGAATCCTGAGAAACAAAGTGTCAGGGTAGCCAAAAAATACCAGTAGCCTCTCTGGCAGTAGCATAATACCCCATTCCAAACTACAGCGAAAATTAAAAATAATTGTTTTCTGACTATATTTAAAGCATGAATAAAGATAGCCACTGTAGCCTGACTTACATGAAACCTTCTTGCGTCTATTATTAACCAGCCTCCCAGCTCACAGACTGTTTCAAAAATAATTTTCAGGTTCCCATGTCAGGAATAATTTATCAGTTCCATCTCTATGTGCTATGCATGGGGATGAGCAGCCAAGGTGATGAAGCCAGTGGCAGATTAGGAAAGTGCTCTCTCCCTTCCTTTGCAAAGATGAATTTTCGAGATAAAAAAAGAATGCGCCAAATATTCCTGCTTCTACGTTTCTCCTGCTTTTTAGCGTTTCACTTTTAAATAACTATTCTGTTTATCTGAAAAGAATAACAACAACCCACCTTTCAGCCCACACCAAAGGCATCTTCTAATCTTAACAATAAAATGCAATGCAATGCAATAATCAAAAGTAGTAACAGAAAGCTAAAGCCACTCAAAGGCAGGGGAACTGAAATTCAACCCAGACTAATGGCTTGGCAAAATAAAAATGTTTTCATAGCTCACCAAAAGCCATTAAAAAAGCTGTAATATATTTCCAAGGAAGGTCTTTATGAAAACAGTTTCTTCAGTCATAGGCCGAAGATGGACCCAAAACTAATTTTAGTACTGTATTCTTACATTGCTGTAGGAAGAGCCATAGCTCAGTGTCAGAGGTTGCACACAGAAAGTCCCAGGTTCAATCCCTGACATCTCGAGGCAGGGCTGGGAAAGCCTGTCTGAAATGCTAGTGAGTCACTGCCAGTCAGTGCCAGGGTTTCCCAAACATTGGTCTCCAGCTGTTTTTGGACTACACTTCCCATCATCCCTGACTACTGGTCCTGATGGCTAGCAAGATGGGAGTTCTAGTTGTAGACCAATGTTCGGGAAACCCTGGTAGCTAATGCTGAGCTAGATGGACCAATGGTCTGAGTGGAGGGCAGCTTTGTATGTTCCTATCTAGGGCAGTTCATATTTCACATATCTTCCTATAGCATAGGGATTGTAGTTCTATTGAATTCTAGCTTGCCCAAGTGCCCTCAGTGTGTGTGTTTATCTAAAACTAAAACTAAAAAAGCACAGTGGGTGTCTGAGTCCAATTAAAGTGGATTTGAAAAATGAAAAAATGACCTTTCAGTAACTGGGTGAAATCTCTTATTAAATACCTCATTAACAATTGTGTGTTCATGCAGCAGTTTAGGTAAGAAGTGTTATGTATTCAGTACAGTGGCACCTCTGGTTACGTACTTAATTCGTCCCAGAGGTCTGTTCTTAACCTGAAACTGTTCTTAGCCTGAAGCACCACTTTAGCTAACGGGGCCTCCCACTGCTGCCGTGCCACCGCCACACGATTTCTGTTCCCATCCTGAAGCAAAGTTCTTAACCCGAGGTACTATTTCTGGGTTAGTGGAGCCTGTAACCTGAAGCATATGTAACCTGAAGCGTATGTAACCCAAGGTTCTACTGTATTTTCTATTTCAAAAAATGAATAAATACTGGAGATTTTTAGCTGAAGGAGGGAAGCTTTGAGATATCAACATGGAGGACTATTACAGACCTTCCCTGTATACCTTTCGCTGTAAACTAGAGCTTTCCAAACTGCATGTCACAACATGTTAGTGTGTCAGCTGCAGTGTGCAGTTGTGTCACGTGAAAGCTCCCCGGGCTTCTCCCGGGGCTGGAAAGGGGTTAGTTTAACCTCCGGTTTGCTAGTAAAACTGAATGGCGGTGTCGTAAAATGATGCATGTCTTAAAAGTGTGCCACCAACATGAAAATTTTGGAAAGCTCTGCCGTAAACAATCCTAAATGCGTTTTCCTATTTCACATTAAACTAGAACCATTGCCAAACACATCTCCTCTTGTTGTTATTGCTGTTGTTTTAAACTAAGGCTTATTTGTGGTTGACCTGACCCCCATGTCAGCAGATTACAGGTAATATGATACACTTCACAAGAGGGTTAAAATTAAGATTTGCCACTCCTGCCAAAATCAGGGAAGTCAGGAATAGCAATTCAAGCATACTGAAAGCCATTGTGGGCACACAAGCCTGCTAAGCACGACAGGAATACCAAAATATTGCTATCCAGGTCACTGCACAAGAATGCTACATTTAAACTTTTAATGAATACCACTTCTCTTAAAGCCCTTTCATTAGGGAATTAAGGACTCTTTCATATTCCCTGTAGAAAACAGCAATCTGTAAAGACACACCCTATTCTACAGCATGAGAATTGGATATCCAGCTGCTATATATTCTGACTGTCTGGGTGAAACTTCTTTTAATCAAAAGAATTACACTGGCATATTCACGCAGTTGTCCGTAGAATATAGCCTGAAAAAGAATGAACACTCCAAAAATGTTTCATCTGCAGCCTCTCAAAACTAAGCAGCATGCACAGGTGTTTTGTTTTTTAAATAAAAAGACCAAACTCTGCTAACAATTTAATAGTGGGAGACAATAAGGAAGGAGAGAGAAACAAAAAGAAACCTGGAGGTCGTAAAATTTGCAGCAGAACAGTAAATGGTAGGTTTATAAAAGGAAGTAAATTGGACTTTGGGTAGGAGACCAAAATAGTTTCCCCAAACCCCATTGTTAAGAATGTTTGCAATCATTACCATCAGAGGAAGAGGAGCCCCACCCCAGACCTAACACATATGGAGACCAAGAGGACAGGTACAACTCCCAGAGATCACCATCTTAGAAGATGTGCCACTGGGGGAGTCTGCAAAACTGGGTGACCTATTCTGTCTGTTCACCCCCCAACATACCAAACCTCTTCCCAATCACCCCCCTGAGACACCAGCAGCCAAAACAGTCATGAATCCAAACTAAAGCCCAGACTGTAAAATGCCTACCCAACAGCATGTGGCGTTCTATCACTGCACCCTACTCAGAAGAAGGAACCATGAACTGTTGTGTGCTCCAGATCCCAGCCACTGCTGCAGCAACATCCTTCTCAGTTCCTAATTTGGTGTGACTCTCAAGGTGGGAAGCACCCTGCATCTTTGACATACTTCCCCCCACGCACAGACTGGACTGCTCTCCGGTCTTTTCAGTAATGCTTGGCACTAGGGGCTGGAAAAGGCAACTACATAATCCAAGCCAATTGGAGATCATCTGGTGATGTGGTGACATCACAATGCTAGTTAGACAATCAGGTTTTGGCAACATGCAGGTGTCACTACTACAGACTCATCTCAGACAGAGACAGTTGTTGCCTTCTATCCTATGTTTTTGTCTCTTGTAACAAGAAAAACGTTCCAAGAAAACCAGTTTAAGAACACATAACCTCAGTGGTATATCTTGAAGAAGATAATTACCTGGATGGCCATTGTAAAGCAATTTAACACAAATAAGAAGCCTTGTCTATTATTGGACATGCCTTTCTCCCAAAGAGAAATTGGCTATTCAGTGTAAAATATTCTTATTGTATTGCATGCAAAATCCAGATAATGCCCTACTCTGATACGTCAAACACATTTATCAATATGTCAGTCATCCTTGCTTTGTGGTCTTTTGTGATATAAAGCAAAAGCTAACTCCAACATCCTTTAAAAATACTAACTTATCAGAGAAAGAAAACACTGTTATTTATTGAAATTCTCCCAAGCTGGCAAACAATTGCAATTATATGTAGCTTGAATAACCATTCTCGAATTTATTGCAGACACACTGATTTTGCCCTGTAGATTTCAGCAGTATAAAAGTAGTGTTCAAACACTGTTTCTCAAGTTAAATTTATCTCTAACCCTACCATATTCAATTATACCCAATATATGGTTTACAGATTTTGAAAAGAAACCATCTTCTTTTGCCAATAAACCACATACTCTGTATTAATTCAGAAAAGCTCTTGTGACTTCACATTAATTCTACATTCTTTTCTACAGTTCTGAAACACAGGGCAATAATATCAGTATTGATGGAGAAAGTACCATTACCAGGGCTGTAAATTCCAATGGATTACTTGGTATGATTGACCGATTGATGCTTGATTCTATTATTAAAATTTCAGCTCTGATTGACCAAAAGAATGGATAAATAAAAAACTTTCAGAACCCCACTACTGTAACATAATGTATGTTCTAGCAGGAGAGGCTAAGCTGCATGGTAAAACATTTATTTATTTCTATAAAACGCTCCAAACCACAGAATCAATTAAAAAACCTCACCGGATCCTTTGAGGGCACCAAGAGTTCTTCGATCATCATGCTGTCCCGGGCGAAAGAACTTCTGTTCAAAGTGTAGGACCTATCCGAACTGAAGGAGCGGAGGCTGGTTGTATTTACAATTTACCACAGAGTATGAAGATGACAATGAGATGAACAAAAGAAAAATTAATGCATGCAACTTCCAGGGAACAAGTGAAAGATAATAAAACAGAATATGATTGATGAAACAGAATTTTAAAGTATGCTAGGAATTGTACCACGATTTTTAAGAGGTTTTCCTCTAATGTGTTGGATCCAAAATTTCCACCCACTACTTTTGTCATAATAAAGGAATATTGGTATCCAACCCATTGGCTGCAATTCTGAACACAATTACCTGAAAGTAAGCCCCACTGAACACAGTTGAATTTTCTTATTAGTAGACAGACAAGGGATTGCACTGATTCACTTAAAATCAGGATAACATATAGTTGGATTTTAGATAAATGTAGTAAAAATATATTCAGGAAATGTGGAGTGCAATCCAAAGCATGTTTACTCAAAGTGTGACTGAGTTCAATGTGACTCCCTAGTAAGTGTGATTAGCATGAACAGAGACTTTCTAAAATGCTGCTGGTTTCTATGAGGGATTTATGATGGTATGGCCTAGGACCTCTGACTTTTCTAGCTAGCCCAGTTTCACACAAATGCATATTTGTTATTTCCCTCCCCTCTGTTAATTAAGAGACCTCATTATCAAAGGGTAGATAAATCTAGTGTGCTGCTGCCACTGTTGTCAGCAACTTTTGCTCTCTAAAATTTACATCTGGAGTAGAAGGCTCATCTTATCCCTAAATTGGCCTCCTTTAAAGTGTATTACAGCTTAGAACAAAACCAATCCATCTCAGGAACTGACAGCCCCTAGCCTGAAGGGGCTCCTTTGCTTTTGATCACCATGCACCTGGGATATCTCTGGAACCTGTGATTTCTACCACTGCAAGGATGCAGTAATAAGAAAAGCTGGGCTTGTTAAATCTCCCTCCAGCAAGGAGCTATATTACAGGCACAGAAACTTCTTATAGATGCAGAGATCAGTCTGTACTGATTCTCCACAAAAATGACAGCAGTTGCCAATGGTGCACAAATTACGGTGATCTAGAAAAAGGAAATCAACACTCTATATGAATGGTTATTATTTGAGAGGTGGGCATTCTGCACAGTTCATTTTGTGGCAGAGAAGAAAGCTCATCCTAGCCCCACAGTTTGCTTGTGGCTGCCTCTTCTGGCTGACTCACTGTAAGTTAGGTTGGCCATAAAAACATTACACAAAAAGCACAGAAGAAATGCACTGGATTTAGCACTGGTCTCTCATGCTTCGTTACAAACGATCTGAATGGCTTTAGTCAAGGCATCATTCTCTCAGCCTTGGGCGTCCCCATCAGCAGTATTGAGATAATGGTACTGGATTAATTTACAAGGCTGTTCTGAGTATTACTAAAATAAAGTACGGGAAGAACTTTGAACACTTGAAATCTGCTAAATGAATACTGATCTAGATCATTTCCTGACTTCGTTCCTTCTCTGGGAGTTTAGAGGAAAACAATTTGAATATACTGAGACCCAGGAAAATGTTGAGTCTATGTGTCACGCACATTAACCCTGGAAGCTACATGGAGCATATGTTAGAAAACATGCCAGCATTCAGACATGCTTACTATTGCAACTGAAAAGAAAGAAAAATGTCAAAGAAAATAATTGCATCCAGCAAAACAAAAATGCTTTTAAACTAGGGTTTTTTTTAACAGCAGTATATACCTTTAACAACTTATGACATGCACTTTGCACTTCTTAATATTTCCCCCCCAAGATTCCACCCCAGTATATATTGCATTTAGAACGTTTCTCCTGGTGCTCAGCTCCACCAACTTCAACCTGGGCCCTGGGTCTTTAAAAACATTCAACTTTCCCTCCCCCATCATCTTTTCTCCCCCTTCAAAACATGTATTCAATGAAATCAGGTCATATATTACGTTGGCAGTAACCAAAATAGTATGATCTAACATGAGACACAACAGAAAAAGTCACATCACATCACAATACTGAGTAAAAATAAATAAATGATGAATGGCAAAAGCTGAGAAATGTCACAAGGGTGCCATGCTTTCTTACCTGACCTTAGGACTATTTTTAAAGAAATGTACAGGGAGGGGAGGGGGAAACAAGGAGAGATAGAAAGCAAAGAATCAGACAGTGGAAAAAGCACAATGCCATGGCTGGATGACTTAAGACATTCAATGTGGTTCGTTCTGTTATGTTACACTCAGAAATCTACACGGGTGTTTGGCTATAGTTAAAGGGTTGTAGTGGCTTTCAAACTGTATTCTAGGGGATCCCAGGTCCCCTCCAGTTCTTTTCCTTATTAAGAAGATCAGCAATGGCTGAGACGCTTTGGTGGAACATGTTCCCCTCCCCAACCCTCCTCCTTATACTATTGGGAGATGCTGTAGGTCAGCATTAGAGCACAAGCTTTGCATGCAAGAAGTCACAAGGTTGAAACTTCGGCATCTTAAGTTAAAAGGCAACAGCTGGCAATAAGAAAGACCTCTTCGTGAGATGCTAGCAAGCCACTGCCTGCCAGTGCAGAAAGATGGGCTAGGTGGACAAACTGCACGTCCTGGAATGTTCCTTTGCAGTGCACAGTGGCAACAGGGGTGGTTGGTTGGTTTGCTTGTTTTTATTCCAGGGTAGACACTTCTTCATGTGGGGTGTCAGGTATGCAAGAAAGTGTGCATTCTAGAACACGATCTGGGATCATCTGCGATGTACAGAGGTTCTGTGGCAGATTAAGTCGATGTGGAAAGTTCCCTAAAAAGTAGTGAATTTCAATGCCATTGTTTGATATGGAATGTTTTGATTTGTTTTTGGGGTTGTTTTTTTTTAAAAAAATCCAATCCTTAACACACTTAAGCACATCTAACCTAGTAAAGTCAATCTAGGGTCTGCAGTGCATAGATGCGTTTGAATATCATTTCGCTTAATCTGAGTGTAACACACATGTAATATATTGCAGATGTAAACATGAGCTACATAGTGAGAAATAATGGTACTGTTAAATCAGAAGTATGCGACTTTTTAAGGTTTTATCGAGGAGTCAAAGATGAGCAAAGTACACTCAGGATTTCCGATCTCTAGGAAACAGTTACTATGATGTGCTAACATCCCATTAATATCTGACGGATATGTGGGTCTGTGGAGCTGTCACTGATTCACTAGGTGCTACTTAGTAGATTACTACTAAGAGTCTATTTGTTAAAACCACAGAATACAGTTCACAGAATAAGTACCCACATAAGTAGCTTAATCAACTGAATTCTATGTTTTTCGGGCAACTAAACACAGATGACTAAAATTCAACATAGTACTGTTTAACAGCTATTCTTCACATATAATTCAAAAAGAAGTTGATTAAATGACCAAAGAGGTTTTACAGGCAAAGCAAGAGAATACAGTGCAAAATTAGGGTGCATGCTTCTGTACTCAATGCAGTCACAACAATCAAGACTGAAAGATGCAAACATCCAAGTTTTACCTTGTGGGAGGTGCCACTCCCCTGTTAGACAATGGAAGAACTTTTTACAACAGATCATTAAGCTATAGGAAAAAGTCCTCAGGGCTCAGGCTTGTGAGGTTTAATTATTAGCTTCAAAATAATTCAACTGTCAGTAAACAGGCTGCTAATCCACAACCATGAAAATAATCTCTTGAGTTGCTTGTGGTGCCTTGTTTGTTTTAGACGCTAGGCAAGGCCAGATATCTGAACCAGAAATTCCCAATAATATGAATGACTGAATGTCTCGAAGTGCAAAGATAGCAAATCACTCATGTAAAAAACTGTGACCTCTTTTACTCCCTTGCAAGAAAACTGCTCGTTCCTTTGGTAACAAAACACTGCAAAGGATTTAAGACAGCAATTAGCAATGCAAACAATTGCAAACAGATTTAAACTTTTTTATTATTATTCTCCATCTGCACCTTTTGGGAAAGTGAAGCAACTGGATTGGCCAAACAACCATCTTTCATTTTTTCCCTGGCATGAATCTATGTCATTTTCATTCTTGAAAGAAAATTAGTGTCAGTAAGTATTATAATCAAATTATTGAACAAAAGCCTCCCGTCCCCCCTTCTTGGCTACATGTTCGTTGTGGACTAAATGGTCTGGCTCATAGATAGAGGCTTCCAGCTGTTTCCAAAGGAACACTTCTGACATATCTAGAGCATGAGCAGATACCAGACAAAGAAGAAAACATGAAGAATTAATCTGCTTTCAACTATTGCCATAACAAAGCCATCACAGAGGGCAGAGAGAAGCATGAAACCAAATAACAGATGCATGTTTGAATGACAGAGTAATCAGGCAGCCAAATTATGGAACTCTGCTTCATTTCTCCAGTGATAAAATGCACTGCATGGGTGTATATATTATATTGAATATGTGAAGAACATGCTGAATACCTGGCAGATCGGGCTCCTAGGCTGAAGCCCATGTATCCTTCTGCAGGCAGAGAATCATCTCCCAGTTCTTTTAGATCCTGCGGCCCAAGATACTTGTCCGTGTCTCCTGTCATTGCATCTTCACCTGCCAGCACAAAAGCAGGCTGAAATCAGAAGCTACACACAGCCAAAGGAAATGCCTGCTGTCCTTCAGTATGGTTGCTAGAAAGTGAACTCAGTGCATCCCCTGTATTATAAATGCCAACTATATGTTATCTGCACAACTTTTTTTTTTAAAAAAAAAGGAGAGAAAGAAAAACCCTTTAAGGTGTTAATATATATATAAGCACAAAGAATGACATTTATCCCTGTAAATCCAGTAGTTTAGCAGGTTATATCAGGTGTGATGCTAGTCCAATCACTCTAACAGCCTCAGACAGACAGAAGTAACTTGAATGGAAGACATTCCTTAGCATGTGAACACCCTGTGCTCAAAAAAACGGATTTCGTGGGAGGACTAAGGTGACAACCCCACCCCTCTGAAATGGCCCGCTGGCTCATCCCATTACTAAAGATTCCACTCCCTCTATATTACTCTTTCACCTTTCTAAGTTGGCATCTGAGGCAAAACAAGCAAGAAGTCCCTCAAAGGGCTGGATTCAGCCTAATGACATCCAGTTGCTGATCCCTACCGTATTTTTCGCCCTATAGGACGCACTTCCCCCCCTCCAAAAATGAAGGGGAAATGTGTGTGCGTCCTATGGGGCGAATGCAGGCTTCGCAGACCTCTCCGCAAGCAGCGGGAGCGCTCCCACTGCTTGCGGAGAGTTGCCTGCATGCTGAAGCCCGCACACGCTGAGCTCAGGGCGTCCAGGCTTCGCGGACCTCTCAGCAAGCAGCGGGGGGCTGGGGTTGGGGGAAGCTCGGGCCTGGGGGGAAAATAATTTTCCCCCTTTTATTTCCCCCCCAAAAAACTAGGTGCGCCTTATGGGATGGTGCGTCCTATAGGGCGAAAAATACGGTAATCTAAAGCGTTTTTGAACGAAACTTCTCATATATCCCTCCCCTACCCACCTACAAAAGCTGCACATTTCACCGTTTTGGTTCAAAAACATTCATTTGCTACTCACATTGATACTTTTATTAGCTTTATAGCTGAATTATGTGGGGGTAGGGTGGGGAGGGGTGGTCTTCATTACTGTAAAGATAAGAGTGGGGCAGATTCTGACCCAGGTCTGCTGCTACAACTTGACTATTCTGACAATTGGCCATTTATCTGTTGTCAGCAGCTTGCAAAGCCCTGACTAAGACAGAAATATTGCCCGCCCAGTAAACACACAATCTGTATTAGACAGATGGGAATGTAATGGGAAAGAAGCCAAAGACCAAACCTGTGGCTATTCAAATGCTCCCAGTTTGCGGTTCCAGTTCCTGAATGTGACCCATCAACTAAATTTCAGGGAATTCCAGTTTAATTTCATTCAGTATTCTTTTTTTAAAGGGGGTAAATGTCTCTTAACACATGCCTGCTGTGCTCCCATTAGCACTATATCATGGGGGTTGTGGTCTCTAGACTGTATAAAGACCACAGCACAGTGCAGCCCATCTTTGACCATGGCTAAGGGAGCAAGGTGTGAGACCACCTGCTTGTTCCTCCTGCCCTCCCCCACCCCCCGCTCAAATCCCCCTTCTCCTCCCAAGCTTTAAAGCATATTAGCATTGTATTTAAGCATAACTAAGGTTAACCAGAGTTCTCCATTAACCAGGGTTCTGAAACCAGATTCAGATCCTGGTTGTGCTCAGTACCAACATAACTCTTAACCATGGCTAAGGCCTGTGCGTGGAGGGAGAGTTCATGCGCCTTCTCACCAGCCCACTCCTATGTGTAACCATGTTTAAGAGATTAATGGTACTGCACCCTAGTCTTACTTGGCGTATAAAAGTCCTTCTTGCGAAAACAACATGGATGATTTAAAAACATTGGGAGAATCGGCACATGTTTCAGAACGGCCAACAGAATTTTCAGTTCAGGATTAGGAAATATAATATTCAACTTGAATTTAACCTGTGGAGGTACAGGTAAGTCAAGTCTTAAGGGGTTTAAAAAAGACTTCATATTTTAAAATAGTGGGGGAGAGGGATCCATGTATAAATGAAAATATAACAAGCAACAAAAGCATCACATGACTACAAACACATGTCTTATTAAGGATGAATTAAGAGAACACCTTTCCCAGTAAGGTAAATTTCAAATGGTCTCCATGTCACAGAATTTCTGGGAAGGAAATGATCTTGCAACATGCAGAGCCAAAGTCACTTCCCTTCCAGCTGTGGAGGTCCAATTTTGCAATCACTGCTTTGCTGTGCTAACCAGAGAATGTGGCTGAGAAACCTGTGGCCCTCTAGATGTTGCTGAAACCCATCAATCCTAGCCAGCATAGCCAATGGTCAGGGACGATGGGACCTGTAGCCCAACAACAGCTGGAGGGTCATAGTGCCTACAAAGAGATAAGGAATACATGGGCATTTCCTGCTTCCAAGAAAAGTGGTGGGGGTGCTGTCTATGGGGTGCTGTTACACTCTGTTCTCCGTGCATTCAAACTACATCAGAAGGAATTCTACTCACACACCAATGTATACAAGGTTCCTCCTCACATGAAGGAGCAGTGCACGGTGTTTCAGAAGACAAGTATAATTCTTTCTAGTGAAATCTGAACGTGCAGACTTTAGGTGATGGAGCAGTGATGTGCACCAGCAGGATTTGTCCAGTCAGACCCACAGCTCCCTCCACAACTTCCTTCAACAGGTGCAGGGGATGTGTGTATGAACTCTACTAGTTCCCTCTTCCAGTGCAATGCCCCCAGTCTATTAAACCTTCATGTAAAGAAGCCAGTGGCATACAGAGAGCAGAGTGTGACATTTCTGAGTGTTTGCCAAAGAGATGGCTTGTGATGGATTGGGAGGCTTAGGAGGCAATAGAAGCTTAGATGTGGGCCTGAGTGTGTTTTTAAAAGTTTGAGGGGAAAACCTAATAGTGTCTGAAAAATATGGAAACATTATATGTTAATATTCTGCAGTTCTTCATTGTAAACTGAGTCCTCTAGGTTTAGATGTAACCATTGCATATCCCACGTGTTTTATCATGGGTATAGGGGCATAGTAATCCCTTCAATAGTTTAACTCAAAAAATGAAAATATAAAACCTGTATAATACTTGAACCAATAATAAAACACGTGCTGCGTTAAAACAAGCTTAGATAAGAGCTACTTTGACAACTCTGTACTCGTATAAGTAAAGCATCAGTAGTATTTAACAGCAACTCCCCTTGTTGTTTTGATAAAACTCCTTTTATCACAATACTGCAGGTAACAAAAGCTGGCCCTTGAATTCAAAAGTAAAGCAGTGCAGCAATGGGAGGGTTAAGGAACAGCAACACACTCCCACCAACTTCACCTTCACCCCATTATGTCACTGGCAGACCTACATTCCAATAGTGGGAAATATATTATAAAACTGCCCCTTGAGGTTTTTGGGTTCCCTTTTCAACTCCCTTTTCCATTTACAGTACAACAGCTCAATTCTAAATGCAAAAAAAAATTATCCCTTGTCCTCCCTTTGGATAAATATTTGTATTTCCTAAAAGTTGCACAACTGAAAATAAGCATTTCACAGAGCATTCCTGAAGCAGTATATGCACCCCCCCAAACGATTATGCAGAGTTTAGGTTAACTATTCCCTTGGCCTGGGGGGGGGGGTAATGTTAAAAAGCAAACCACAAACGAGGCCCCACTTTAAAGCCACAAATCAGTTCTAAAAATACTCTCTCTTCAAGCTCTCTGCTGCCTTGCAATTGACCAAATAACAGATCGACTTTCTCCCTGCAACCTGGCAACAGAGCAATTATTTTAAGAAACAGTTTTGTAAAAGCTTAGAAGTCTTGTCAAGATATATATTTTCACAAGAGTACACAAAATCGGGGTGGGGGGGGGAATGAACACCGCAGTAAATACTAAGGTAGAAAAGTCTTACTGTTTTGGAAAGCCATTTTCACCCGCCTGGTCTATAAAACTTTTTTTTCCTGCCTGCCTCTTGATGTTTCCAAGAATTCCTATTAGTCCTATTAGTCCTTAAGCAGCGATTTATAGTTAATCTCCAAACCAGTATAAGAGCCTAATCTCTGTGGGTCATATTCACTTTCCACACACCAGCTGGGCTCTTCTTAACATCTTGATCTCTTCCAGCGCCTGCAGTTTACGAAATGTGCGCCTTTGTCCTCTCGAACCTCGCAAAAAAACCCCACAAAAAAACAAAAACCACCCGAATTTTCTTCCAAATGTGCAACGAAACAAAAGTTGACAGCTGCTGTTGGAGGTAAAGATCTCCTTAAAAAGAAACATACACCACGCAATCTACGGTGTCTTCTGATAGGATTGAAAACTCCTCTGGCAAGCCTAGTCTAACAAGATGACTGAATGGTGACATACAGACAAGCGCTTGAGTTATTTGTATGTAAATAAGCGCGCAGCTTGGGTGTCAGGTTCTCTCCCCCCCCCCCACTCCCTGTAATTTGATACTAACCGGTCTTGGTTAAACATGCAGGCACTGGGGCAGCCAGAAATCAGGCAAAAGCACATTATGTGGAAGGGAAGGAGGAGGACGGTGCTTTGCTAAAACTGTGTTAGTAAATAACTTTGCTGTTAGACAGGGGCGAGAGAGGAAAGCAGCTTAAGGAAGAGGAGGTGGAGGCGGATCTGAGCTTTAGGCTCGGAGGAAACGAACCCAGCAGCATTTCTTTCCAGCTGTCTTCAGGTAGGGAGAAAGGAAAGGGTTGCTTGTGTCTCCTGAAACCAGGAGTCCGGTGAGTCTCCACCTTCAGCAACAAAGACGACTATGTGTTTACACCCCGATTGCCAAGGGAGGTTGTAAGAGAGGCAACACACCCCACCCACCCCCAACTCTGCGCGCGCACAAGGGTTGCGTTTCTGGCGAGACAGGAGGCCGGTTACTAGGGCTGGTCCTCGTCAATCATTAACACCGGCACCTTTCCCATTTCACGCAGCAATAAAAAGGGAGAGAACACCAGCCTGTCAGCGGGACGGAAGCCTCCGGAAGGTGTGCCGTGGTGGCATGGCAGGTTCAGCCAAGGAATTGCATAGTGCACCTCGCTAACAAATGCAATACTTAAATTCTTTCCCCATGAAGTGTTACACGAAACATCTGGGACGTCTGGAATCTAGATAGGATGCTGAATGAAGTTCATTTGAAAATGCTATTGACTTTGGGCAACTCAGTAGTGGCATCCTTGCTACTGGGTTTAAGACACAGGCTTTGTATGTGCTAGTGCTTTTTGAAATCTTGGGATTTATTTATTTTTTAAAAAAATATGGATTACTAGCTCACTTCATTCTACAAGGTAAAGGTAAAGGGACCCCTGACCATTAGGTCCAGTTGCAGGCGACTCTGGGGTTGCGGCGCTCATCTCGCTTTATTGGCCGAGGGAGCTGGCGTACAGCTTCCGAGTCATGTGGCCAGCATGACTAAGCTGCTTCTGGCGAACCGGAGTGGTACCTATTTATCTACTTGCACTTTGACGTGCTTTCAAACTGCTAGGTTAGCAGGAGCAGGGACCGAGCAACCGGAGCTCACCCTGTCATGGGGATTCGAACCGCCGACCTTCTGATCGGCAAGTCCTAGGCTCTGTAGTTTAACCCACAGTGCCAATTGCAATTTACACACACACAAACACACACACAGTACTTCATCTCAAATGTATAGAAGTATGTAAATTAAAGTTTCACCAATCAGAATTGCTTTTAAACACTTGTGGGGGCAGTGACAAGGAAGGGAGGGAGGGAGGGAGAGAGAGAGATGCAAGCTGAAAGTGTAAAGTCTCTTGAGGAAGAGAACTCCATAGTTCTATTTTAGTATACAGGTACAGCTCATCTTATGCTGATTTTACATATGTTATCTCAGCTTTATGTGGATTGCAGTAAATTTAAAAAAAAAAAATTAATAGGGGAGGGAGAGCAGGTGAAAAAGCCCAGGAAGGGCCACATGAGATCTCACACCTTTCCAGAGTCCGGAAAGCAAGGTGAGGAGGTGTTTAAAAAGCTCTTTCCCAAGCAGAAAAGCACTGCGAGGAAAGAGCTTTTTAAGCCTCCTCCCCCCCACACCTTGCTTCCCAGACTCTGAGAAGGTCATGGGAGTCTTGCAGAGGCCTCCTGTGAACTTTCCAGAGCCTGGTAAGCTAAGTGGGGGGCTTAAAAAGCTCTCTGCCTTGTGTGAGGGGCAACACCTGCACAGCACCAGTTTCACTGAGGTAGGGATAGTCACGCAGAGCTGTCCTGGGGGTCGTTCTGGCTTAACTCAATTTTGCTTATACGTGCAACAGCAAGGAACATAACACCCACCCACCCTGTGCAAGACGAGATCTACCTGTATCATAAACAATACACTGTGCTAATAAAAATGGACAAATTCAGTGATAACTGAAGAGATCTGCAAGATTTGAACCTGGATTGCAATACATCTTATTGGCTCTTCAAACCTCATGATGCTCAGCCAATGAGCTCAAGAGAGATGTGCTGGAACTAGCTGCTATCTCTTAGCTGACCTACTTCACTGGATTGTTGTGAGGAGGGGAAAAGGGAGGGGGTCTTGCTTGCCCTAAATGGCCTCAGCCTTGTATACCTGGAGTGCCTCCAACCCCCTTGTTCAGCCGGGAAGAAATGAGCACAGAAATGAGGTTAAAGAATCTGTAGAAAGCAAAGTCAATATTAGCAATTACATTGGGCTGTTTTCAAAGTATGGGAGCTCAGTCCTCCCTGAACACATCTCACCATGGGCTCACCATGGGCATAGCCAGGATTTTGGGTTGGGGGAGCAGGCCTTTTGTTGGGGGAGGCAGAACCTCAGTTTGCTGTGTATTTTTATTGATTTTTATTGAGTTAGGGGGGACAACTGCCCCTCCCTGCCCCTCTTGGCTGCGCCCATGCAGCTCACTGCTCCACACACAAGAATAATGAGAAATGAACAAGATGCTGCTCTCTGCTTCTGTGCTGGTGCAGCAGGAATTATGTGTTCTAATCCCTTTTCTCCTCTTCTGCAAGTACTCGTGGAACAGAACTGGAGGAGCCAAGGAAGGGAAGAAAAAACAATTAGGGCAATGCTCATTTGTGTGCCCCCCACCCCACCTGGAAACACAAAATTATGCTGCCCAGAGCAGAGTTAAAAATAGAAAGGGAAGAATTGGGCTGTGATCCCACAGGTCTGCTTCACATGCTCCTCTCTCCACACTTTCAGTGTGGATGTGGGTGTGTTGGGGTTTCTCCATTGCAAGGCACAGAAGCTGCATTTTCATGGTGGAGATTTGCACATTTCCTCCCTCTGCATGAGACTCAAAAGTGAGGAAGGACAGAGAAAAAACACAAATTAGCCACTGCATGGCATTCAAGTAATTCAGGGGAGATCCAATGAGATTAATGAAGATGACCGAGTTAGGCTCATTAATTTCAACAGATCTACTCTGAAATTATTCAAATACTTTGAATAATGACACCTTGACAAGTTGCAACCTAAAATTAAGTACACACCTGTATACTTGTGCACACCCACTGTGTTTCTCGCTTCAACCTACTGGACAGTTAACAAATGTGGGACATTTTGGGCTATGAAAAGCTTTGCTAAATACTGTTGCAATACTTGGCAAAAAAAGAAAAGAAAAAAGAACCTGTTAAAGATCCCGAGGCTTATTTAAAACAAAGGTCTTTTCTTAACATGGTTGGATCTGAATGCAGAAAGGAAGGATGATTGACTGGAATTAAACAAGTAAACAAACCAGTCTGCTTAATCTGTAAATTGTTTCCTGTTTCCTAAATGTGAAGAAGTTTCACCTCCTGTTTGCAGTTCAGCTGTTAGTATGAACCTGATGAAGTGTCAAATGCTTGGGGAAGGAGATGGGATATCTCCTAATATTTACCACAGGGGCTTTTCTGTTTTGGTAGTGTGTGGAGCATGTTGTTTGTGCATGCACTAGCAGTGGGTTGTATCCAGTGAAACTGTCCCATTAGCACAAGTGCTCCTGCTTGCTCCTCCCTTTTTTTATTCCCCAACCCCAAATCTGCTCCAAAGGATTAGGGGAACACCCCTTCCCCAACAAATCTGGGGTGCATGTAGAGGGAAGAGAGGGAAGGCAAATTCCACTGCACAAGCGGAAGTCATTGTGCTAATGGGGAGACTTGGTTGGCTGCAATCCAGAATGACTATGTCTTCTGAACGTCAACAAACACACTACCAAAACCGAAGGAATTACATGAACTCCTGAGCGTGGATGTCATTTCACATTTCATCTGTGGAAGAAGTGGGAGACAAGGTTCATGGTGGACATGGCTACCCACAGCTACTAGCCATGAAAGCTATGCCCTACCTCCACTGCCAGACTCGAAGCAGTATGCCTCTGAATACCAGTTGCTAGGAATCACAGTTGCTAGGAATTGTGTCCTGCTTGTGTGCTTCCCACAGGCACCTGGCTTGTTGCTGCAATAACATGAAGGACTAGATGTTCCATTGACCCGATTCAGCAGACTCTTCTTGTGTTCTCAAGATTCTAATAATAATAATAAACCTTTATTGTTACTACACCACCTGTGTGCAGTGAAATTAAACTACCCCCCCATACATTCAGTCTTGTTCGTGCTCTGTGTGCTTGTCGGAAGTCAATTACACCACTATTCCCCCCCCCCCATTCAACAACCCAACAGCCCACAGATAAAAACTGTTCTTTAACCTGGTGGTGTGGCTGACTATACTTCTGTATCTCCTGCCCAAAGGTAGGAGACTAAAGAAGTGCTGGCCAGGGTGTGAGTCGTCCCTAAGAATTTTCCTCGCTCTCTTGAGGAAATTTCCCACGATGTCATCTATCTTGGATATATTCAAATCACATTGTCTAAAGGGAGAATCATATATGATATGACCACCTAACGGTGCCCATTGTCTAGGTGGTTTACAACATATAGGAGTACACAAAGCTTGTTTAAAAGGCAGGTACAGTGGTACCTTGGTTTACGAACTTAATCCGTTCTGGAAGTCTGTTCTTATACCAAAGCGTTCTTAAACCAAGGTGTGCTTTCCCATAGCAGCGGGGGACTCAATTTACAAATGGAACACACTCAACAGGAAGCGAAACATGTTCTTATTCCAAGGCAAAGTTAACAAACCAAAACACCTACTTCTGGGTTTGCAGCATTCTTAATACAAGTTGTTCATAAACTAAGCTGTTCTTAAACCAAGGTACCACTGTACTGATAAAGGAGTATTGGGATGGGACATGGGACAAGTAAGGGAATGAGGAAGATGGGTCAGGAAAAACTGCAGATTAGGAAACAGCA
The DNA here is from genome assembly GCF_964252035.2 of Podarcis erhardii. Taxonomy (NCBI): domain Eukaryota; kingdom Metazoa; phylum Chordata; class Lepidosauria; order Squamata; family Lacertidae; genus Podarcis; species Podarcis erhardii. The sequence goes on from NC_138509.1 coordinate 26,444,689, forward strand.
ATGTATACATCCATTCTTTAGCAGGACCTTCACCCTAAACTCATGATTGTTGACTTCTGATAGAGGACAAGGGTAAAAGATAAGCCATTTTACGAAGATCATTGCCTCTTGCCTCTGAACACATGTGCTTAAGATTTTATGTTGGCTTGTGTGGCAATACAATGTAGTGTGCAGTGCAATATATTAGGGCCATTGGTCATGCCTCCATGTTCCTCATATGATCCCCTTGATACAAGAGGAGAAACAAGTAAATTCCACAGGACATTTTCTAAGATTGTGGCATTTCATGGATCAACTTACTTATTAAGTAGGAAAGTCGCCATAGGACACCTAGTGGATTTCCTAACAACCCTTAAGAACCACTGACAAATGTATAAGATCTCTACCTTTGTCTCCAGCACATCTGCAGTGATATGTCTGCAGACACAGGGTTTTGGGTTTCTGCCCCAGTAGGGAAAACTATGGGGACTCTCACAATAACATCCTGTCCCACCACTCAACTCCACCATCACCTGTGGAAATGCTGCAGAAGAACCCGTGACTGATATTTCCGCAGCAACACAGAACAACTTCAGCAAGCCACCTGTCAACCATTCTCTCTTCTCTTGACATTATCTATCCTTTCATGGAGTTGTACTGAGGAATGCAACATATCTAAAACATGCTGGATATTAAAAATGCTACCTGTAAAGAAGGATCGTTATTTTCCTGATTTAGTTGCGGTCCTAGGTCTCTTTGAGGCAGATACATAAGCATTGCTATGTTGGGGTGTGTGTGTAGCATTCTTGAAGGGGACCCCACTGAAGGGGTCCTAATCCTTATGGCCCACCAGAGAGAGCAGCAGGAAGGCAGCAATGGTTGCTGCTGCTCCACAGTTGTTCAGTACATTGATATTAGGACATTAGTTCCTTAGAATGTGGGCAATGCGTGGGGTTTTTAAATTGTGCGCCTCAACACTTTGCAGTAGCAAACACCATCAGTGTAATAATTACTCAGAGCTCAGGCATTTGCTACGTAATGTATTTGAATATATAAACAATGTTAAGCTTCACAAAGCACCACATTCAAGGCACCTAATAAAATGTAATGAACACACTATTTTGCCTTCCACCTTCCTCAAGCGGTTGGAAGCTCAGGCAAGACTTTGCATGGTGTGCTTCCTTTGGAGAGGAGAACAGCAGAAGCCGAATCTTTATAACAGTCTTATTTAAAAATCTTCAGACTGAGAAGATATTGTAGGAGGGTGGAAGCAAGAACATGGGCGGGTAATTACTAGTCCCTAAGCAGTATCCATCCATCACTCCAAAACCCCAAATCATCCTGCTTCTTCCACCGTGCAAGTATATGTGACTCAAAGTACATTTCAAGGTGGATGTAAATAAACAGCAGTCAAATTTACCAAGCACCTCTGGTCTATTGCTAATTACAAAGCAGGACATAGAGAAGGACATCATTTTATAAGAGAGAGATATGTTTAACAATATACATCAATACACTACCCCCCCCCCTTTAAAAGCAGCAATGAAAGCTCTTTTGTTTCAGGCCGTATATCATCAGCCTTTTAAACCTGTATTTCCGGAACCTGCCGTATTGTTGACAGCAGGCACCAAATCTATATCCCCATATAGCCCCTGCTGACAGACATTTGTATTTTTCCTTCTTCTGCAATACTTTCATATCTACCACACTCAACAGTTTGTTTCACATTATAATATGCAAACTTTTTTAAAAAAATAAAAAGCAGCAGTAGCAAAAGAGAGTACCCCAAGAAGGTTATTAAAGACAATTTGATTTAAAAAGTGAAGAAATAAATTCGGACAAAATCAGAGGGTTATCTTCAGTAATTGCAGTAATCATGAAAAGTATAATGTACATGAAGGAGCCAATTGTTGCTTACAGAATTAATAAGGAAAGTTAGTGAAAGCAAAGTCAGCTGCATATACATGACCATGTACAATCAGGGCTTTTGACTAAGGAAGCCTACAATCACAGTGCAGTTGTCTTTTCGGATCCACCCTCTGAAACAAGTACAGTGTGATCTGTCTAGAGAAAATTGCCACAGCTTATTGGCACAGCATACGTTTGGAATGCAGGAGGTCCCAGATTCAAATGCTGACATCTCTAGGTAGAATCATGAGGAATTACAGATTTGGAAAGAACAGGGGTTTTGAGGGCCCCTGTCCAATACTGGATTTACATACAGAATCTGGCAGATAACTGCTCAAGTTCTCTAGTGAAGGAGAACCCACCACCTCCTGAGGCAGGAAAAAGGTTCTTGGGAAGAGGGTCTGGGGGAAAGATTCTGCTTGACACGCTGAATGGCTGTGGCCAAAGACAACCATCACAGATGAAGCAGACCAATATTCTGACATGGTATTAGAAGGTAGCTCCTTGTATCTTTGAAGACAGTTCCTTGCATCCTTACAGTCAATGTGTTCCCAACCATTGTTATACCAGAAAAGGGACTCTTCCCTCTCCAGGAACTGGCCCCACCCACATCTAGCATGTGACAATAGTGTTAAATTCAAGCTTAAGATATAATCTCCGTACACTCAGAAGTGGTTGCGTTTGTACACACCTCTAAATCATGGTTTAGTGTGACATACACAAGCTGCAGTGAGCCTTGGGTTCAGGTACTCCTAACTCCTCTTCCTGTGTAGTTGAGAGGAGTATAGAATTTTTTACTTTTTTCCAGGTTTCCATATCATCTAAACCAAGCACTGTTATTAACACTAAGTACAGTTCATTTCAACAAGCCAGCTTCAGAGAGAAAGAAAGAAAGAAAAGATCTGAAATCAGCTTGTTTGAAATTACCCATAGGTAATGTGAACCTAACACTGAACTGAACAGTTTATCTTATTACAGGTAGGTAGCCGTGTTGGTCTGCCATAGTTGAAACAAAATAAAAAAATTCCTTCCAAAGTGTGCATGCACACGAAAGCTCATACCAATAAAAAACTTAGTTGGTTTCTAAGGTGCTACTGGAAGGAATTTTTTTAGTTTATCTTATGGTTTAAGATAAGTTTATAGTTTAAGTTTATCTTATGGCTGCTACTTTAAGGTTGTTAATATTGTTTTATAGATTATAAATGCTGTATTGATGCACAACCATTCTTTTATATGATTTACGCTGTATTTGTGATGTTCTATTCAGTGCTATTTTTCTAGAAAAAGAGGTACTGGAACGCACCATGAACGCCTCCCTTGTTCTCTCATAATGGCAATGACTCCCACCTGAGAGGTGCTGGAACTGGTGAATTCCAGCTGGAAAAGGGCCCTGGCTCTATTATGTTCTGTCATGTTATTGTTATTTATTGTTTGTAAGCCGCTTAGGGATTCATTTGAATGAAAAGCGGCATAGAAATGTAATACGCTGAATCTATCAATCAAACCAAACCACAGTTTGTTGCACCAGATGACACAACAAACCGTAAACTAAAAGTGGGGGCAAAAGCTTTCAACCCTTCCTTCTGCCTGTGTGGGAGGAGACGGGCAGAGGTTGAAGGCCAACTGTTAAATGCCTCCTGTTGATCCATGTTGTGCTAAAATGTAGCTTAGCCTGCTGTGCAATCATGGACAGTAAACACAACACAAATAGAAATAGACTACTGACAGGAAGAGGTCCATCTATGTTGTTGGGTTTTCACCAGCTATGCAAAAGCTCTGCAAAATGGTAGTGTATATGCAGCTTTGATTTGTCAAGTTAGAATAGAAAATGGAAATGCTGAAGAGCAGAGCCCACTGCAGTACAAAAAAGTAAGAAATACCTTCTTCAACATCTGAAATATATTCACCATCACTGAGAATTTCAGGGGCATTCGCTTTACGAACTGCACAATTTAAGCGAACAAAACGTTAGGTCAATTATAAACGGCTGGGGTGGGAAACATACCCGATTTCAACAAAACAATTGAATGCTATAATTTTAAGTCCCCTGCCCCTCCCCGCAAAAATGATTGAATAACAACAATGTTTTAACATACATTTGTGCTGAGAAATAAGAAGCAGCTCCATTATACATACCCTCATCATCGGACATGTCCAAAACTTCATTCATTGTTTCCGGTACATTCATTTTATGCTTTTCTGTGACAGTCTGATGAAGGACAAAGAAACATCATTACAGACTAAAACTACCAGTAATCTTCATAAGAAATGACAATTTCAATAATATTTAATATTTTTAGAATGCCCACCCCCAAAAGCTCAGCACTTTACGCATATATTGGATGCTTCCACGTGGGATGGGTGCTCAGTTTTTGTTTGCAGTATCCATAGAACACCATTGGCATCAAAATAATAGCTCATATTCCCCCCCTTTCAATTCTGATTTTCCCTTTGCGAAATAAGCCTGATTTTTAAAAACCCAGTTACCAATGCCCCATTTGCAATAGCTCAAAAACCCTTTTGCAATATTCAGCTTCCATCCAGAACTCATTCCATCCAGCACTCACTGTGCTAGCAATTCTTACAACAATGTTGTAAGGTGGACTAGTATCTTTATCCAAGATATTTCAGCTATGTACTGGGGGCAAGACATATGGTTTGCTTTTCTGAGTTGAAGGATGAAGAGGCATTTTAAATGAGGCTTTGTTGTCTTAGTTATTACACTAGTGCTTTGCAGGGGTGGGACAAATAAAACCGCAGAAGCTGTAATAAGGCTTTCGTATTTAAATTATTGGTGTCATGGAGATGTGTAAACAAACTTTCAATATAAAACAGAGAAATTGTTCCCAATGGTTTGAAAATATTACTGTACTTTAGCTTTATATATTTTGGTGATTCACTTTCTATGGTTTTAATCTTACCATTAACTGCACAGCTTAACCAATATCGGTTATTGGGTGGTATACGAAACATGTAAATAGAAATAACAAATAATAATAATAACAGGGGAAATATTGAATTGCTGCTTGCAGTGTGAGTTTTGGCTCAAATGCCTTTATTGTAACACAGCACTTTTGCTTTTTGCATGATAAACTGTGGGGGTTAAAAAAGAAAAGCTCCAGCTTCTCTCAGCAGCAGTTTTCCAGTTGCCAAACACTTACTTTGAACTGGTTAAAAATACTCAACAGCAAACATTAATTTATCTTTCCCTGGGTGGTCTGTGTGATTTTTCACTCCCACAGCTGTTCCCACACTAATTATTACTCAGCTAAAAAAATCCACAGGTGCGGCACCCAGATACAGTAAATAAATACAAAAACAAAAAATCCTCCAGTGATAAATTTCAGCTTCCATTCATTTACACTACACTACATGTTATCTACCAATCTGAAGTGAGTTTTAAGTACAGATTCCTTAACATTTGTGGACAGGTTAGACTACATTGGCTAGTTATTAAGAACTCATTCTGATTTGGCTGAGATTTGTAGCACAACGTTGCATCAAGCAATTTTTACCCCACATGTTCCAGTACATTTCCCCCATCACTTTTCATATGGAAAAATAAATAAATAAATAAATAAATAATAAAAATAATCCTGATTTAGGGGTTTCTTGCACAAGAACACCCACCAGCTTTAATTGTGCAACCTGAATTTGCCAGTATGTGATAGAATCCCATCCCTACATAGTGAGACCTAAATCAGGGATGGGCAACTTGCTCAACAATGGAAACACCCCATTGGAAAGTTTTGCTGTTCCTATTTCAAACATAGTTCAATAAAAGTAAGTCCTTGAAACTTTATCTTCTTAGGGAGATGGCTGGAGGGAGTTTCAGTGCTATGACAGCCACTGCATCAAATAACTCTGAAGACAAGTTGCCCAGCCCTGTTCTAAGTTGAGCAGCTGTATACTCTCTGACTACACTAAGTCAAATATATATCTGTAAAAGAAAAAAGAAAAACCTGACATGACATTCACTGTTGAGAACATATCCATACTCACAATCGTTGTCATGGTCTCTTCTGTTACCACCTTTAGCGTGTCAACGACTGAAATGTAGCCAAGTCGTTTGGCAATGGCAAGGGCAGTGTTCCCATTCTAAACAAAATGAAATGTTCATCAAAAAGATTCATGTTAATAGGAGCTTAAGGCAGAAGTGCAGTTTGCTTATGCTCAGCAAACTGTCTAAAACCAGTCATGAAATCCAATGGAAGAAGAGGCAAACAAAAAACTTGTGCTTCCCACAAAGCAAATGGTCCACTGCTCAGATTTAGCTGGAACTGCAGACAGTTTGGTTCTCAAAGTAAACTCAATGCTTAATTTGCAACTGTTACATACAAGTAACTCAGTAAGTAGGTGGCAAATTCAAACTGCAGAGCCAAGGGACACTCTGGATGCAATTCTTAGAGTACAGGGAAGATGTTTCTCTCCCCAGCCATGCATTTCACAGTTCTTCCTCCTCCCCAAGCTGTTCACATCAGGATAGCTTTTAGTGTCCGATTTGTTACTGTTTGTGTAACCACCAGGGGGCGTTGACAGGGGCAGGGATGTATTTAACCTATGCAAAGGTGTTTGGGGAGGGGAGCATGAAACGGTAATATTTAATAACAAAGTACAGGATACATATGCATTTTGGATAATGTTGTGTCAACAATGATTAAAAACCCAGCACTAAAAATGCTGCGAGTGCCCAGTAAACAGGAGTGCAACCACAGCCTTAATGTGACGCAGAAGGCAGTTATGAACAAAACATTCATTTTCAGGAGTCTCCTGAGGCTCTATCTACACTACAGTGTCACAGCTTCCTACCAAAGAATCCTGGCTGCTTGGTGAGAGGAAAACTCCCAGGCAGGCCCCTACACAAAACTACAATGTCCAGAGTTCCCTGGGAAGAATGAATTATTGCTGAATGAGTTTCTGCTTGTAGCATACATATGCCCCGGGTTTCACCAGACACCACACTTTCATCATGGAGATTCTTCAAGGAGCATAATGACTGAGGGCCACTACATGTAGTGACTGTGTTTGCCTTGGCTACCCCAGTAGCTCACTCCTGGGTCCCTGCAGAAAACGCAAAGTGCAAAGAACCAATGCATGCTTGTAATCATGCAATGTGCAACAAGATTCCCTGGTGACCACCTTTATTTTATGAAGGCCAGAAACTTCATGGGCCTGAAGTTGCAGAGAAAACCTCTTGGTGCTTATGAGCATTATATATGAATTTGTGTGTGGTTGCACAGCTAAGAAGAAGAGGAGGAGTTTGGATTTGATATCCCGCCTTTCAAATCCCCTTCAGGAGTCTCAAAGCGGCTAACATTCTCCTTTCCCTTCCTCCCCCACAACAAACACTCTGTGAGGTGAGTGAGGCTGAGAGACTTCAGAGAAGTGTGACTGGCCCAAGGTCACCCAGCAGCTGCAAGTGGAGGAGCGGGAAAGTGAACCCGGTTCACCAGATTACGAGTCTACTGCCCTTAACCACTACACCACACTGGTTTTCAAAAGCTAAAGGTTGCTTTCTCTGAATACAAGGGTGGGTCAGGGTCTACCATGGATCCAATGACCCCAAGACCCTCTCAGCTATGCTGGTGTAGAGCTGGTAGAGCAAAACATGAAGGAATGTCCCTGCCAGATAACGCTCCAGTAGGGCTTTATCTGTTATTCCACTGCTCCTAGCTGAGATATAGAATTACTGTGCCCCGTACCATTCTATTCCCATTTCCCCCCTCATTGCGCTTCTATAAAACCAATATAATTTCTCAAAAAGCAGAGCAGCAGCAGCTGCCAAAAGGAAACGATGAATAGACTAGAAAAGCCAAGTGTAATCTCTTTTACATCTCTCTTACCACAGTGAGTTCATTGGGTGATGCGCCATTCTGGAGCAGGACGTTGATTATATGGGTGTGTCCCTGTTGAGCTGCTTGGTGCAGAGGGGTGTAGCCATTCTAAATAGGAGACAAAGCAGAAAAAAGCCCACAAAGAACGGCGCTGGAGACTCCATCTGCACACACAACCAAGGAAAGAAACAAAGGGGTGGGAGGGAAGGGTATGAGAGAAGAGTGGAATCTCACCTTCGTTTTGGCATTAACTTTTGCAAACTGCTGCAGAAGAAAATTAACTATCTTTATGTTTCCATAATGGCAGCCAACATGTAATGGTGTATACCCCATCTGGAAGTAAAACACACACAAAAGAAACAGGGAGGCAGAAAGAGGAATTAATAGGTGTTTTGAAAATGTAATATGATGCATTTGTTTGTAATAGACTCCCATCCCCAATCCAGCTCTACAGGCAAGGTGAGAAAGACTATGGAACACAGCTCTTGTGGAGAAACTAACACAGAGCACTAAGGAACACAAAGACCGGAGACAATTTTGAAACTATGGTTGACACTTGTTCAAGACACAGGAAAGAACAATGATCTGCCCTCGCCATCAAGTACCCACAGCTCATTCTGGGACAAGACTGAGAATAGATGACGCTGAACTGCTCTAATGAACACTAAACTGTTGTAAAAACGTCCTTAATGTTTGATTGTATCATTTAAATCATATATGCATGGAATGTTTATTGGGGTGGTATATTGGGATCGTTTGCTATAAGTATTTTTTAGAAACTTGAAAATACACTTAAAATTGTTTTTTTAAAAAACCCAACACAAAACAAAATGTATTTTAAAACCTTTTTGGTCCTTTAAAAGGGTATTTTCCCACAAATTGCACCAGAATATAGATGGACATTTGAATGCAAATACCACTGAAAGCAATGGAATGAAGAAAGACTGATTCCCGTGTGTATTTGCTTGATGCCCACAGTTCCTGATCCAAGTAATTCACTTATGTAAGCCTCCTTAACTGGACAGAGAAAATATGAACATTACAGGGTCCTTGATGACATGTACAGAGCCAAGCGGGGGGTGGGGGGCAGGGGAAGGCAAATCAAGTAAATCAATAAAATTAGTTAACTGAGGTTCTGCCTCCCCGCCCCTCCCAACATAAATCCTGGCTACACCTATGTTTGATGGGCTTATGCCTTTAATTTGTTTTCATTTCTTCCTACACAGCTAGACATTTGTCTTTCATAATGAAAAGGAGTGGCACATGAAGAAAAGCCAGAGTCTGCCTTGTTTTGTTTTTTTCATTTTGAAGTTGTTGTTTTTAAAGCATTTTGCTTTTGCTTTCACCTTCATACATTGCCAACTGTCCAGCAAGACATGTACACATAATCGTTTTTGAGAGGCCTGCCAATTTAAAACCGAAACCAAAATTCAATGCAACATACAAATCAATAAAGCACGGAGGTTAAAATAACATTTCGTTAAGATAAGAAAAAAACAAAAAAGCAGCAGGAGTCATAAGAACTCATTAAGACCAATTAATATATCAATTATAATAATCGAGATCTGAAACTGTCAGAACAAATGTTTCCTGAAAGCTAACCATTTTAATGGGACATAGGAATGAGTGAAGTCAAGACATTTGGCATATCTCCCAGAGCTGTGCCTTCAATAGGTGAGGAGCCACAACAAACAAAGGCTTGCTGCGCACTCTCACAGATCCCACCTCACTCACTCACAGTGTTGTGTATCAGGTAGACTTCAGGACTTCATACAGGGAGGCCCATGTTCAAAACCCTGAGGTCTTTGGAGGAAGGATGGAACAAATGTGAGAAGCAAGGACAGGGCTTTCATATAATAATGGGTAGGTCTGATGTCAACCACCAAAGTGGGACACTGAATTCTTAGTGTGGGTCTTCTGAACACTATAAAACAGTAGTATCACACTAATTGACTCCTTTTCTGAACAGTCAATACTACCATTACTGCACACCACAAGGATCTGAATGATCTACTCTGTGATATGGCTGAGGACAAGGCTACAGTCTTCTGTCCAGGTATTCATCCCATCAATATTTTGCACACAAGTATGTGTAACAAAACCCCAACTGTTTATGCATTTTTTAAAAAATGAAAGGTGATTACTGATCACCTTTAATCAACAACAGGAGTGGGTGGGGGCTGCACTAACAAGGGGTACTGCAGGATCCATGTACTCATGTTGCATGGGGCCCAGCCCCTCTGCCCTTGTTCTCCTCCACTCCCTGGATTTTTCTGGTCAGTGTATTTGGGGCATGTGAACTCCCATTTTTTGCTGAGCACCCAAGAAGGATGGGAAGACCTTATGAGAGATTCATGTTGCTTTTTTAGGCGCAACACAGAAAGTTCCTACACACTCTCTGAAAGATCCATGTGGCGGCTGGCGCTCTGTCATTGCTCCTATACATACCCAGGACACTGCGTCATGATGCAGACATTAAATGATTCATGTGTGAACCAGTCCTCGGACTGCTGTTGTCATGTGCAAAGCTCAACTCTCTCTTTCTTCCGACAGTAAGCAGATTCCTGCTTTCCTAGCAGCGGCAGCAGCAGCAGCAGCCAGGGACTGTAAGTCATGGCTGTGTGGGAAGGACTTTGCACAGAACAAAACTCTTGCCAGACGGCAGGGACAGTGCAGTTTGAATGCTGATCTCACTGCAGTGTGGGTGGGTCTATTAAAAGCTACATACCAGCACAAGGCTGATGGACATGCAGAGGCCTCGAAAGAGGGCTGAACTATGTCTGATTAGCCAGTGTGCACATGGAGTTGAAGGCAGAGGAGAAGGAGGCACTGAGGAGTGAGACCAACCTGGCACTGAACCTAGCTAGGACTACAGTACATGAGCCTTTGCTTCCCCCCTTTGTGGTACTCCAGTTATTACACAATTAGTTATGCATCTCTTCCCCACAAACAAACAGGGATAAAATTTGCAATAAAAGATAAGGAGTTTATGCTGTTATTCACCAATGCTATAGCTTCCACTTCTTTGTTCTCTGCTTAAGTTTATCTTGATATAATCAAGATTGTTAACTGTTTTGGCAAGGAGTCTGTTTGGATATCCCCAGGAGCTTTAATGGTGACAGGCACCAGCAGATTATCCTTAAAAGCCATTATCTCTTCCTGCCTCATCAGCCTGCATCAAGATAACATTAATCTTTCCTTTCTTAAGAAACTTGCTTACTTAGTGGAGTTGAACTCAGAATCCATGTCTGAGACAGTTCACAAGAAGGTCAGTGTAACTGGTCATTTTCCAAAGCAGGGAGGTGCATCACCTATACAAACCTTCATAATCACACCTTAATTCTGGATCACCAAATGCTATTTATCAAAAATAAATATCAGCGTAATGCTGTAGTTTCAGTCCGTTTCGATAAAGCTCTGTGCAATTTATCCTCTTGGTTTTCTGCATTTTGCCTGTGGCTCCCTAAATCCCTGCTTTGAAATGGATATTTCAGTGTGTATGTGTGTGTACTTTGGAAAAGGTGAGCAGTGCTTTCTCTTAGCACATTATAAAAGTGAATGCTTTGGGGCGTAAGAGTGAAGCGCACCTCAATTTTAATTCAAATGTGCTTCAGCAAGCAAAAGTCTAAAGACTGAAGTATGGTTGTTGTTATTGTTGTCATCATTTATTAAATTTGTATATCACCCTTCATCTGTAGATCTCAGGGCAGTTCACAAAATTAAATTACAACATAAAAAACACTCTATTACTCGTAATTAAAAGGCAAAGAGGTAGGCTCACTGAAGAACAGAAGGAGGGCAACATAACTTCATCTCTCCTTCAGGGGTTCAGGTTGCCTCCCTGAGAGCAAAACCGGCACCTGCTAACTGAAGAGCAAAGCTATGCAGTCCTATTCTGAACTCTGACCCTTCTGCTAAAAGCTGAAGCAGCAGAGGGCTACCTTAGAAGATATATTGCAAAGCTTCCTCATGGCCACAACCATGTCATCCTGCATCAGAAGCCATCTGATGAAGAATGGCCATCAGGAAAACATAAGCTAATGAATGCTGACAATATAGTCTATACTCCACGGATGTTCTAGGATGAAGTTAATGCGGAGTAATCAAAAGTCTACCAAACAGACCGGCATCTGCAATTGTTATACTGTGTCAAAACAGTAAGATAAACAGCCAATTCCCAGGCTGCCTGCTCAGTCGGTAGAGAAGTAAAGAAGATAGCCTTTGACTACATGTACTTTGTTGCCAAATTGCTTTACGTTCAAGAGGCACTTCTGTTTAAACTAATTTCTTGATTTCCTTAAAGCAGATGTGCACCCTGTGAAGTTCTTGAGGAGGATGCCAGCTGGCAGATTTCCCCCGCTTACGCAGCCAAAGAAGAGTATGTAGTAGCTTGGGCAATTCTCTCCCCGCACCCCACCCATTATGTTTTGAGTATGCTTGGTCAGTATTCTTTAAAGCAGGGAGAAACAACATAGTTGTTGCACTCCAACTCCCATTAGCCCCAGCCAGCATGGTCGAGATGAGGGGATCTGTAGTCCTGCAACATCTGGAGGACAATAGGTTTTTTATTCCAGTGCAAATAGCAGGTACCAAACGCCCAGTTTGAATTTGGGCCACCAATGGGTGCAAACCATTAAAGACACTTCAGTCCTGATGTGTATATGGGCCCAATACCTGCTATTTGCTTTTTAAAAGTTATTCAAACCATTTCTACTTTCATGGTCCCATGATCTACCTGCAGCTAAGTTCAAGAGCCATAAATGATATTGGCCTAGACAACAGAACATTGCATGTGCCTATCAACACGTCTAGGCTGCAAACACAGGATAGATTTAATTATCACTTGTCCCCAAGCAACTCTGACTATTCTAATTCTCTGGCAGACACTTATCAGCATTTCCAGTTTCTTAAACTGACTGCACAGAGGCTGCACCAGTAAAAGATTCTAAGTCTTCATTGCTTCATTCCACCCCAAACAAACAGTTCCAAAATTCTATGGAAAAATAAACACCAGTGTTGTACAAAAGCATGCAATAAAAATAGCACAAGGTATTTCAGCAGTGTCCTATACTTTGAGAAGGTATTAAAAATCCAAACAACTTGAGATATGATGTTGCTTGCTCTGTAGGTTGATCCTCAAGCTGTTTTTGCTGCTGCAGTCAGATACTAAGGCCCAAATATGAGCACTAAACAAGCAAACAGTGTCATCCAAGCCTCTAATTAAGCTACAGACGCTTCTGGTGTCAGAGACCATAAACCTGAAATAGCTGCCCTTCCTTTGTGTGTTTTACTGAACACATAGTGTGCAGAAAAGGAGGGAGGGAGGAGAGGAGAGGGGAGGGGAGCTTTGCCAAGTTGCTGTTTCAGGAAGCTTGATCAGACAAATTCCTTGGCCATCAAGGTTCTGCACAGAACCTACCAGAAAACAGAAATGCCATCAAGGGGCTTTGTTTATTTATACATGTGGTTCTTGCAAAAACGACACCCAAGGTGGTGTAAAATGATAGATATCAAAGAATAGCACAATCACTAAATTCTAAAATAAAAATAAAAATGCAACAATATAAAAAGAATCTACAAACCAGACTAAAACTTTTAATCCACCTTCAGGGGATTTTAAAATGAAGTATGATCAATTAATCTATAAATTTAAAAATTATTTTCATATTACCAATGCCTCAACCTTTTTGAAATATTGAAGGAAATGCGGGCTAAATGACCACTACAGCAAAAATTGCTGGTGATTCCTAGAAGGAAAGGTGGCCTTTAATATTTTGTATTGCTCTCCAAATGCCACTTATGACTCCAGAATGAAAATAACCTTTACAAACCCACAAATGTGACCTTAGTTTGCTGCCTCAAAGCTCGAAATGTATCCCCACCAAATATGGCTTTATGGCTCAATCCTATCTCCTACTTATTCAGAAGGCAGGCTTGCTGTTATTAAAGTGAATGTATGATTTCTACCTTAGCCAATTTCCCCATCTATTAAACCAATTACAGGCTTCATCCTACATACATCACAAAAGAGGGGGAGGGTTGACCCAAGATAGTTCTCATCCCAAAATGGACCATGACAACTTACTTGTGGCTAAACATGAAGTTAACTGGCATAGCTAGTTGTTCTCTCTCTCTCTCTCTCTTCCCGCATCCATGAATTTTGCTACTGCAGGCTAATAGCAATATCATTGAGTTTTATGAGTCAATAATTGGCTTCCTAACCTTTGATAAGAGTACAAGGGCAGGTAATTATTACTGTAGCGTGCATTCCCCCCCCCCCCCCGCTGTAGTCAAGAGTCTGACAACTCTTTCATTAGAATGTCAGCCTAGCCAGGCCTGGTGCTGCTGTCTGCTAAAATGTCAGGAGACAGGTCCCTGGTCCCTCTCTAAACAGCAGGGCTGTGAGACCACACATGCTGCTCCCCGTATATGGCCAGTCTGTCTAGCCAGCTACCCAGCATCTGGCAAGACACATTTTTTGCTTCTTCAACAGAAAAAGGAAGAGAAAAACCCTTGCAGGATGGCGTGAGAATTAACAAAAGGGAGACGCAAGGTTTATTCCTGGGATGTGTCGTGAGAACTGATCATGATGCTGGTGGCACATCTGAAGTTTATCTCCCTGTTTCCTTCTCCTCCTCCCCCCCCCTTGCTTCATTTCTGTTTGTTTTACTTCATTATTATTTCATTTGGTGTCCTCTACTCTGGGTCACTGAAGGGATTGTATGCACATGAAGGTGACAGGTGGTTAATGAAGGGCCCTGTGTGAGAGTCGGGGAAGGGAAGATCTCTCAGGGTGAGTGGGTGGCAGAAGAAAGGGAAGCTCCCAGGTGAGAGCAGGGAAGGTCCACCCTGGGGCATTGCATCCTTTGCCAGACCTAGGGTACGTGAATACACTCACAGGTGTGTGGGGAGGGTGGGCAAAATTTGCAACACCAACCCAGCCCTCACTGATGCTGCAGGACAGGCGTGGAGCATGGAGGGCTCATGGGGCCACACTTTGCTGCCTGACACCCTGTGCAGAGGGGAAGCCCAGGCCCTTGGTGGGTGCATCCCCCCTAACACTCACCTGGTGGTCATTCAGTGAGGGGGCCATAGGTGCAGTGGCAAGGCAAGACTGGGCCCCAGGGCCCAGAGACCCCTAGCAGCATGCGGGGTGGGACGGAGATCCCTCCATAGGGGCGCCCTCAAAATCATGTGCCCACACTCAGTGGCGTAGCGTGGGGGGTGCAGGGGGGGCCGGCCGCACCGGGCGCAACATCTGGGGTTAGGGCAAATCCACGGGTTAGGGGGCGCAAATCCACGGGTTAGGGGGCGCAAATTACTTGCCTTGCCCCGGGTGCTGACAACCCACGCTACGCCACTGCCCACACTCTGCTCCTGTTTCCACCCCTTTTGTGTGAGACAAGGATAAAGATCTAACTCTGAGAGAGGTTTTTTCTCTTTCTTTCTCAGTTTTCTTTCTATTAGCTTTAATAAAAAGCTTCAATAAAATTTTATGGGGGGGGAGACTCCAAAATTGATTATTATTTTTTGGATGGGGGAGATGAGAGGTATCTGTTGCAGGCCAATCACTTTGTTTCCATTCATTTTCTTCTCCTATAGGAGTATTTAAAGACCTGGCATCTCAAAGAAAGCATACCTTGGTGGGTGCATCCACAACAGCACCTTGGTTAACGAGGACCTCAGCCACGTTGACTCGGTCTTCTTGTGCAGCCAGGTGGAGTGGAGTCAGGCCACTCTGTAAATCAGACACGGAAAATTAGTTTCTTACAGAAGGGACACTTGGCATCACAGAATCATAGGACTGCAGAGTTGGAAGGCACCACAAGGATCACCTAGTCCAACCCCCTGCAATCAAATTCTGATGTGCAACAAGACTTTTGGTCTCTCCCTGCGCTTAGCACAGGCAC
The DNA here is from genome assembly GCF_964252035.2 of Podarcis erhardii. Taxonomy (NCBI): domain Eukaryota; kingdom Metazoa; phylum Chordata; class Lepidosauria; order Squamata; family Lacertidae; genus Podarcis; species Podarcis erhardii. The sequence continues at coordinate 26,460,320 of NC_138509.1, forward strand.
CCCCAAACTCGACCCTCCAGATTTTGTGGGACTACAACTACCATCATCCCTAGCTAACAGGACCAGTGGTCAGGGATGATGGGGATTGTAGTTGAAAACATCTGGAGGGCCAGGTTTGGGGATGCTTGGCTTAGCAGAAAATGTCCCTGTGATATGCCAACACTTTACAGTAGATGGAACCTTGGTTTTCAAACGTCTCCGTTGACAAATGTTTCGGAACTGGAATGCCAAAACCCCGAAACTGCCTGCTTTGGTTTTCAAACACTTTTCGGAAGTCAAACATGCTGTGCGGCTTCCGTTTTGAGTTTCCCTATTGTATTGAGTTTTCGGTTTTTGCACATTTCAGAACTCAAACAGTCTTCCGGAATGGATTACATTCGAAAACTGAGGTTCCACTGTATTAAACATGCCCCATTACAGGTTACGGTAACAAATGAGCAGACTCGCATCAGTGTACCAGTCACCGTTATTTCATAAAAGGAATGTTATTTTTGTGTACCATTGGAATAAAATGCACTACAACACACTGCTAGTCCATCATTAAAAACCTCATAGTTTATTTCTTCTCACCATTTAACCTGTTATGTAGGAGGCTAGTCAAGAGCATTGCAATTCATGTCCAGAGTCTTGCAGCTAGCCACAACCTAGCATATAGGAAAGTGCTTTTTGAATGTTCAAAGATTAGATTTATTCCCTCATCAACTCAGCAGTGTTGGTCACTTTAAAGATCTGGTACTCTGTGTCTCTCTGCTACCCCACTGTGGACTTGCTGAGCTTTGCTGAAAGTGTCTATGACAGAGCAGAAAGTGACAGATGATTTAAGATGTGGACTTAAGCAGTAAATTTGTTGACAAAGCTCTTTTCTCATAGACCCAAGTCCCTCCTGTTAAACTGAACAGGGTGCAGGCAGCTCACACCTTAACATGGTTTTCTGAATTAGACTTGCTGCCAATTCAAGCTGGTTAGAAATTAAAACATCCCAATCTTGTTCAGGCGAAAGCGAGGCCTTCCTTTCTCTGAGTTTTGACATGTTGATTTGAAATGTACTCAACCTAAGCTTTTTACGCAAACACAAACATATGCAAACATCTATAGAAACATAATACATGCACACAGCCTGATAGTTCAAAAGTTGTGTCACAACACCCACCCTTTCCTCTTTGCTTTTAATTAAGTCAGGGCAAATTTTTCAGCAAATGTGAAATAAACACACAGGCCACCAAAACTTGATGAATATTCATGGCAACGTAATATACTCAGTAGCTTTATCAAATAGCAGGCACTCTCCACAAGGCAGTTTCATTGTGAACTTGCTGCTGCTCATTTTGCACAGTATCCACATATCACTGTTGGCATTGAAATTGCACAATTCCCCCCAAATTTAATTTGGATTTACCTTTTCTGCACACTTTTTTTTTTTAACTCACTGGATTTTTCATGGAAACCATAAATCCAGATTAAATAGGAAAATAATATGGGAAAGGTGTTTGTATGAGGATGGATGCAGTGGAAAACTTCAATGTGTAGTTAGCAATATATGAGCACATGACAAACTTCTGTGTGGAAACGCTCCAAGAATCTGACCAAGAATGCTACCTAGTTGGAATAATAATGGAACAGGGAGCACGTTAAGGCTGAAGCATTGCATGAATAGGCAGTGAAGAAAGACAGTGCAGGTATAGCAAGCTCTGACGCTGTTCCTGTTCGTACCTCCTCCCCAAGAAGTACACCTATGGCCTTTTTGGTGCCAGGTGAATGAAACGAAACTTTATTTGCGTCAGCCATAGGCCATAGCAACAAAAGAAGATTGCAATATACACAGAGCAGAAATAAAGTCGATTATATAAAACACAGATTATATAAAACACAGTCAAATAGTGGATCTTATTCTGATTGCCCCAGCTAAAAACCCTGCAACCTCTGCTGTCACCTGCTCATCTTGATCTGCCAAGAGAAAGGACACTGTGGCAGTGGTTGGGCGACCCAGAATGGACAATAAAAGAGGGGTGATAATCTCATTCCTCAAGTCTTTATAAAGAGTACAAGCCAGAAGGGCATGCGCCACCGATTCGGTGCTGCCCTCTCCACAGGGACATAAGCGTTTTTCATGTGGAATCTGTTGGAATCATCCCTGAAGTACAGCCGAGGGCAGTACATTCAACCTTGCGAGAGTAAAAGCACATCTATATTTTGGGATTGCTAGGTTATGCAGATAGGGTGCCAGAGAATCAAAATGGGAAGGTGGATTTATGGCATGCTTTTCTCTGGTGTCATTACAGATAAGGAGTGAGCTGTACATAGCAAACAAGCAAAGGGGAAATGGCTGCTGAGCTGCACCCAACATTGTGAGGCCTAATGAGGTGATGATGATGATGCCTCTCCAGCTGCTGTTATTGGCTGTGGACATCCTGTGATGTCACAAAAGCACATGGAAGCTCAGTGGACATACAAAAGCAGACCAAGGGGAAAGCCCAAGGCAAAAGCTTGAAGAGGACATGGTGGACCACAGCTGTGTTATTCAGTACTTGGTGGTCTCCTTCCGCATGGAGGCGAAGTGGCAAATGGAAGGAGGCCATCATCCATCAATGAGATGCTGTGGAGCAACAAGAAGGTACATGTACCTGCTGAGGAGAATGGTGGCTTGAAAGTGGCAGATATCCATGGTTGGAAGCTGGCGATGGAACTGGCAGAAGCTGTGATTAGCATGTGGAAGCCAGGGATGCTGCAGGGCTGAAGGAGGCTGAATTTTGTGCACGTAAGCTGGTTGAAATTCACCTTCAGAAGGCCACTGACAAAAGCTGTGTGGATATTTGTGGGTTGATGCTGGGGTAAGTATGAATGGTGAGTGTGGACACAGGTCACCCACCAGACATGGTATGCCTGGGAATTGCATGTTCAGATAGCGGTGTAGGCTGCCCTCCAGGCTCTGGGCGAATGAACCACTGGATCATGGGTGGAAGCCAGCGGAGGTTGGCAGGCTGGCCAGTGGAGGTGGCTGGATGATAACTCTTGAATGAGGGCCATTCCCTTCACCGTATCTGTGTTTGTTTTTCATGGATGTCACAAGCTGACGAGGCTTTCCCCGAAAGCAGCAATGAAGGGGACAGCAGAGCTTAAGCAAGCCATCTTCTACTTCTGAATCAAGGTATTTCTAAATACATCTAAGTAACGTTCATGACATTCTCCTTTCCAATACCAGGATGGGAGGCTGTGCAGATGCATCCCTAAGCAGTTGCTGTGGGATACAAACTTCCTGTGATGTCACAAATGGACAGGGTGGCTGAGGGGGAAGAGGCAGTTACTAGTGAGAGGTGGCTGGAAGAAGGAGAGAAACCCCAGTAGAAGGTTCAGGGGAAGCTGGGGTAGGTAGGCAGGGCTAGCGCCGAGGGCCTTTTGGCGGTTCCCTCATTACGAGAAGCAAAGCTACAGGGGACCAGGCAGAGGGCCTTCTCGGTAGTGGCGCCCGCCCTGTGGAACGCCCTCCCATCAGATGTCAAAGCGATAAATAACCACCTGACATTCAGAAGACATCTTAAGGCAGCCCTGTTCAGGGAAGTTTTTAATCTGTGATATTTAGTGTATTTTTGGTTTTTATGGAAGCCGCCCAGAGTGGCTGGGGAAACCCAGCCAGATGGGCGGGGTACAAATAATAAATTATTATTATTATTATTATTATTATTATTATTATTATTATTATTATAGCTGGATATGCAGAAGCTGAATATGGGCTGACTCCCTTCTGTCTACTTGCATTGCCAACGTTTTGTTCTCTCATGGCTCCTGTACCTGTCTCACCTAGATCGCTTGGCAAGAGCCCCAGCCCTTTAACGGTTCCTGCATTTCTGCAGAGCGCCAAAAACCGCGGGAAATAAAATGAAAAACAAGAACCCTGCCGGGCGTCCCTGAGCCCACTGGACCCCGCACACGCTCCTTTGCAACATCCAAAGCCAACGGTAGCCAGGAAGGCGTGCCAGGTGAATAAAATTTCACTTTCCCAGGCATTCTGAGATAATTTTAAGATCTCCAGTGTTTTTAGCCCTCCTGTGCCAATTTAAGTTTTGCTGTTGCTCGTTTTATTCATTCAGTTTTGTACTGTGATTGACCTTGATCTGTTAAATTTTCAGAGCTCTTGTAGATTTTTTTTAATGCTTTTCAGCTTTTATTGTTAAGTATCCAGTGGGTATTGTTGACTGGGCAATATACATTATGCTGGCTTTTGAAGTTGCACCTGTTTACACAGGCATTCCTTTGATCACTCAACCTGAGCTTCCTGTTTTAAATGCCGTGCTATTTTATTGCATAATTGAATTATGGATGGTTTTTTAAAAAAGTTTTTGTTGGATTGTTTTATTGTGCATTTTAATTATGGGTGGTTATAGTTCAAAGTTTGTTAAAGTCTGTTTTTGCATTAAGTACTGTATAAATGAATACATAAATATTGCCAATAAATAAATACTTGAGATAGTATTGATGCCAAACACAGTAATATACGTTTTTGGGTGGTACCATACAACATCATCCCTCTCCAATCACAAACCCTAGCAAAAGGGGTTTCCCCTCTTCAAAAGCTGTCAGAATGTATACTGCCCAATAGACAATATCTTCTGGATAGAAAATTGAGGTTAGATTCACACCATGTATTTAAAACACCACTGGGAGAAGTGCAGAGAGAAGAAACACAAATAGATTTTCAAAGTCATTCAGGGTCTGGCTAAGCATTTTCAAAATGATTTCTCTATTCAGTGCACTGCCTGGGTGGTTGAACTGAGCACTGTTCTGCAGGTGCACAAACAGAATGCTTTAAAACACACTGCAGCAGAGACAGCACTTGCGCATACTGCTTACAAGCCACCAGGAAGTCAAAGCCAGTGCTTGCATGGACAGGCAAGTAAGCAAGCGAACAAGGTGGGGACAATCTGCAGATAATTCTCTTCTTGTGCAAATGAAATACGCCAACTGCACTTTTGGGCTTCATTTTCTGGACTTGCACCAAAATCAGAAACCAAGTTGATCCACAGTAGTGATAGCAGAATAGGGGAAAGCTCTGTGCCAAGGGTTCCTGTATTGCTTCCTGATTTATTTGAAGAGGAGGCACCTATAAAGGTTGTATATAGAGCTACCTAAGGAGTAGTGAGTTGCCATTTGCCCCACACAATCATATTTAATAGAGGTTTCCTGTCACATACACTCCATATTTGTAGGTCATCCATGTCCTCCTCAGATGTTACCGGATTGAAGCTCTCATCACCTATAATAACCATTGGCTATTCTGGCTGGGACCAATGGGAACTTGGGAGTCTGGCAACATCTCCTGCATTTCCCCCCACCCAGCAGTGTTTCCCCAACCAGCTGCTTTTAGACTACAATTCCCATCATCCCTGACCACTGGTCCTGCTAGCAAGGGTTGATGGGAATCGTAAGTCCAAAAAGAGCTGGAGACCCAAGGCTGGGAAACTAGAGCACACAAAGAAGAAAACATACCTTGTTGCTAAGATTCACATTAGCATTTCTGGTGAGAAGCAAGGACACCATGTCCACATGGCCCTCCTGGGAGGCAAGGTGCACAGGAGCAATGCCCTGCCTGGTCACAGCATTCGCATCGGCACCATATTCCAGTAACGTGGTTGCTATATCCATCTGGTTCTTCTTGGAAGCTATGTGAAGTGGTGTGTAACCATTCTGCCAGTGCAAAAAAAACAACAAAATATTTGGGTCATCGGCTCATTCATAAAATACTAGGAATACTAACTTTCCTTCAAGTCTCATGACTGCTTGTATTTTGAATTTTTTATATAAAAAACACCTCTATTTCATATGACCAACCTTTAGGATTCCTTGCATAATATGCTCACAGAGACTAGGATAAAAAGTTTTCTTCTTTTTTTACAAAAAAAAAAATCCTCTCATGTAAATGAAACATTAAATAATATTTATTTCATTGATATGGTAACATATCACTTGCAGAATCCAATAAAACAGCTATTTACTGATTTCCTTATTATTCCAGTCAGCTCAGGTAATGAGGAATCCTCAAGGGTACATAACCATGAGGTTTGTTCTCATCTCTTTCCTACCAAGCTGCCCTTGCAAAATGAAATCTGAAGGTAGGAAACTGATCCCACAACTACATGGAGGCAGAAGAATTGGCCTAATATGATCAATGAGGCCCAAAGATGTGGACTAGAAGCTACAGACTACTGGCAATATTAGGAGAGACCAAAACACAATCCTTGAGAAGGTTATTGGGGGGCCGCTACCACAAGACCACCTCAGCAACATAATGGAAAGCCCCACTTCCTCATGCTGCTCAACTGGTGCAATGAGGTGGAGAGCTAGGGTCTCATGCTGTCTAGATTATGTCCCTGAAGGCCGGAGTCTATCAGAGAGTGGATAGATATGAACCCATGTCCAAGCTTGAGGGCAGGCTTATGGTTGCTTGTAAGGGAAAGCATGATGTGTGAGGATGGCCTATAGTACAGGCCTTCCAGAAGTCCACAGTTTATCCTGAAGAATCTTCACTTTCTGTTTGTTTTTCAAATTGTTTAAAGCAGTTCTACCCTGCAGCTTATTTGACTACATTCACAAGGGCACACACACTACAAGAAAACCTTAATTTAATCAACAGGAAAACAATATCAGAAACTATTTCTAGTTTGAAGTTTTGCTTCTGAAACAGGTTGTTGAGGTAAGAAGAGGAAAAACAAGAGAGTACCGGTAAGGTATATGTATGAGTAATAAGGGACAGTTCGAAAGGAAAGGCACCCAAGGTAAGCTGATGGGCATTTTATATCAACATGGTATCTTCTAGCACCTTCTAAGTAAACAAATGCATGTGGTGTAAGCATAAGACTGGTGTGTGTTTTGCGGCTCTCGGGTAGATGAAAAGACCAGCATGTGACTCATGTGGCTATTAGTTTGATGGTTGCCTGAATGGCATTTCAGTAATATTGTTTTAATGGATCAAGCGAAAAGAAATGGTTAAAGAGGAGAAAGAGAGAGGCAAACCAGCGAGAGTGACAAAGCCCTGTTGAGGGAGTCCATTTCAATGACAGCGATTGCACATTTTCTTATCAGACTTAATGTCTAATAGGAAGTCATCTGCCATCCCCATGTAATTTCTCATCTGACTGCACAACATGCAGCCTCGGGCAGTGGGGGAGCAGGGAGGCAATTATTAATCCCAAAAGTGATGGTGCTCGGTTTGGTTCACTTCTATGGCTCACGTGTCGAAACATGTCTTGTTCCAGGAAGCCTCTTGGCAGGCACCGAAATGCCAAAGTGGCAGCTGCTAACCCATTTGGTAAAAGACGAGTGACTCCAGTGACCCGATCTATAATTTCTGGTTCTCTTTCAAGCCTGTAATGTTATCATTCTGGGTTTCAGAGAGCCACTGGCACTGGGTGCAAGGGCAGCTCCTGCTCCTAGGGAAGGAGCTACTCTCTTCTTCCTCAGCTTCGCTGCTTTCAGCATCAAACTAGGTCAGCATCCTGTCCCCTATATAAAGAGTGTGCTTATTTCATATCATTGCGCTGCAATGCTAAAGATTTGGAAGCCAGCCCAATTTATTTCCCAAGGCACGGCAAAGGCGTATTTCCCATACAACGAGGCCCCGCTGATGCTTCGGGCTTTCTGCATGAATTTGACTTGCCCTGCCTTTCCAATGCATAATAACTGACCCACAGCTTATACTATGATTTCCCTCCATGATCTCTTTCGTCTCTGCTCATGCAAGAGGATCTGACATCTATGCATTTAATCATCCACTGGCAGGCAGTCCAAAGGGGTTTTGTTTTTTTAATGCAATTTTAAAAAACATCTTGGAAAGTGCAGAGCTCTGTTCCAGAGATGGAAGAATTTATATACCCAGCCCATTTCGTTTTAAATCTGATGGGCAAATGAGTACAGTTTGATTACTGTTTTACCCTGCATTCTTAATCACTCATTTTTGCATTACCCTGCAACCCATCACTTTACAAAGCAGCCTTGCCTCCATTTGTCCAGGAGGGTCAAAAACCCCTAAACACATGCATTGTAAATGAATGCATCTCTGTAGAACAAAGTGGGAAACCTTTGACCCATGTTGGACTCCCAACTCTCATCATCCCTGGTTATTGGCCAGACTGGCTAACGGCAGTCGGAAATCTAAAGACACATGGGGAGAGGGACACAGGTTTCCCATCCCTGGTGTAGAAAGACCCCTATGGCCTTGTATGAGCTTCATACTTAGGTGGGGATTTGGATATGGGCCCCAGTTCAACATTCCTAACCACAGCACCATCCAGCCTTTCTGCACTATCAAGTTCTAAGGCTGGCTTGCTAGGTCCACATGTATAGAAATCATGGCTCTGGAGCCTATGAACCTGCAAGACTGCTTGAGTACTGATCACAATTGTCTTTCCTAGGTCCGATGTCAGCACACGGCATCTCCAGGCAAACGCCAGGGGACTGAGACCCCAGCAAGTCCCATCACCATTGCCCGTGTACTGGACTGGTTGTGCCCCTTTAAAAAACACAAGCAGCAGCATAGCCCCTTCCCACCCAACACCAAGAGCAGCTGCGGCAAAGGAGCGAGCTGTCATTTTTATTTTTAATCCCCCCCCCAATGTCCCTGATGCAGCCTTGCTCCGATGAGTACCGGAGGGATTAAAGCAAAAGTTCTCTCTCACCCTCCTTCATTGCAGCTGCCCCGTTGACTTCTTGGTGCTGAGCAACAAGGAAAAAAAATTCTGCAAGGGGCCCAGCCAGCCAGTTCAGTGCACTTGGGTGAGTGGACCATTTTCATAATTTTTCTCCGTTGCCACCCACTCATTGCTGCAGGGACTGTGAGGCTGCTGCAGTGAGTGGCTGAATGAGCCATCATCTTAACAATTCCCCAGTGCCCTAGACTGAGCAACACTACACTGGGAATTAAAGCACCAGCTTCCTCCCTTGCAGCTCCCTGTTCTTTGTAGCACTTACCTGATTTTGTGCCTAGTAAGGACATGCGAGGGCACCATGCTAAGGACACTTTGTCCGCACCCCCAGCTTGGAGGCAGCCCTAGTCTTCCCCATCAGATTCTCCAAAGCTTAACCAGCACCTTTCAGAAAAGCCTTTTGCTACCACCTGATCATTTTTCAGTCTGACCTGCCTTAGAGAGCCACGAGAATTCTCAAACAAAACATTTCAGTGGGGTTTCTAAAGTGTACGGCACATCTTTAATCAAAATGGTGTTGCCTTTTCTTGGGTTGTGATCAGACTAAGACTACAATCCTGTGCCCATTAGGGGGAGTAAGCCCAGTCAAACACTTCCAAGTAAACACACATTGGAGAGCATGAGAAAAATATGAAAAATAGAGATGCTGGGATCTGATTTTTTAAAAAGTAGTGATCTCCCAAACTATACCATGCACAGAAATCCTTAACAGCATTTTGCCAGGTTTGCTCTAAAATGGTATGCATTGTTTGTTTGTTTTCAATTTCTAGGCAGTCCACACACATTTATGATGCCACATAGATGCTGGTGAAAAAGACAACAATCATGCAAGGCTCTTACCTCATTTTTCATCAGCTTAACTTCCCTTTCTCCCGACAAAAGGATTAAGGATAAACAAAATATATGCAGAAAAGCAGCCTGTTCAGGTGACATTTTGCCCTCAACTAGGAAACTGGTGGCAGGAAGTAGAAAAGATCAGGAATTGGGGCCTTGGGTATTGTCACATTCTTTTCATACTTCCCTCATGTTCTCCTCCTTGCAGGAAGGAATGATTCAGGGAGAACCAGAGTCTACAATAAAGTAGGACTTCCCTGACTTTGTGAGTTAAAATAATCTCCAGCTCAGGATCAGGGCTAAGACTCCCTCAAGTACTCTTCCTCTCCATCACCATTAGACTTCTGGGATTCCCAGTTAGGTTAATATATTAATGTCCCTTTAACCCAACAAGGGAAACTTGTAGTTTTCCAAATGTTGGTCTCTAACTCCTGTCAAGTCTGGCTAGCATGGTCAATAGTAGGGGAGGATGAGAACTGTTGAAACATCTGGAAAGGTACAGATTCCTCATCTGTGCTTTAACCAGAGAAGAGGAAGGTCTCTTTGCTGAGGTACAATGGAGATATAAAGATGTTCCCTGGGACACCTGATACACCAAGCAATGGCACCCATATCTGTGCGAAGCCATTCTCAGAAAGGCTCATCAGGCCTAATCTCTAGGACATGTTGGGCTGTACGCCACCATATTTTACACAGAACAGACCCATTGAAATTAATGAGCTTGACTAAACTAGGTCGATTAACTGCATTGGATCTACACCGTGTAAAAGTTAGTGAAATACAACCCAGTTATTTCACAAAGCTTTCGTACTTATGTGGATGTGGCAGTCTCATTTTGTACAGCTGCCGTGGAAAAAAGAGGATTTCAATTTAGTTTGTGTTTGTGACATTATTATTATTGGTTAGAAGTTTATGGGAGGGTTCCCACCCCCTGTATTTTGAGCTGATGTCTGAACTGAATGGAAGATTACAAGTTTCAAACCCAAGTTAGGGAGATACATAGTGGGGATATCTATCCTTCCCTCTCCTTAATGGAGGATTTTAGGCAACACCCATATGATCTTCTCATTATGGCTGTGACCAACAGAGGAGAATGTTTTCAGCAAAGTCCCTTATGCCACTGTCAAATATTTAAATAGTTTTCTAACAACTTCTGCATCTGGAAGTGTGTAGACTGTTCCTGATCAGAGTTAGTAAGGTACATGGCAATTTGTCGAAAGGAAGGAACGTGGAACGGATGCTGTGGAATGGCTGCATAAAAGCTAACTATCTGGTCCTTCATCCCACAGAGCAAGCACGGGTACCTTTGCAGAGGCGTGAGGTGAGGCTCCCTGGTCCAAGAGAAGCAGTGCCACTTTCTGATTATCGTAATGTGCCGCGACATGCAGTGGAGTTAAACCACTCTAAAAATACGTGCAGAACAAACAGGCATTGTTAGAAAACCACCATACATTAAAAAAGAAAAAGAAAAAAGAAAACTGGAGAATTAGGTTAATCTAGGTTTGGTGAGACTACTGTGGAACTAAACTAAGGTTTTGAAATGATAAATGACAACAAAGAAGACAGTACGACACAAACTACTTGATTTGTAGGTGGGTATTCTCCCTCTTCACTGCACTCCTGGCCTCCCAAACATACCAGGCATGAGAAATATATATTCACAGTACACTCCCATGCTTCTTGAGCATCAAAGTACCCATTCCATTACATGTGCAACCCTTCATGGACTTTATCACTTCAGAAGTGGGATTGGGGTGTGGGTGTGTGGGTGTGTAAATTTGAATGCTCTGAAATCTTTAAGACTAGCCCATCAAAGAGAATGCTTCTATAGTTTGGCCTCCTCTTTGATCTGATGGTTTTCTCTGTGTAGGAAGTATTTTTAAGCTGGGAAAGTGTTCAGCCATCATATTGAACCCACTCCAATGCATGTATTCTGAAGTTGTGCAGTCCATGAAAGCTTGTCTCAAATGGGTTGCAGAATTCTAATTCCATGTAAATGTTTTAAACATTCTGTGCACAACCACTGATGTAACCCCTAGTAGAAACTGGCCCCAGGCCACCATATTATATGGTGGCCTGGGTAGATTTTTTTTTTTTGGGGGGGGAAACCATCCAGAAACCACCACTCCAGCTCAGGGAGAATCCAAGACTGATGCTACAATAACTCAGAGATGCATAGGAAAGTTGCAAATATCCAAGAAATATCTGCTGCTGTTCCTGCTACTGATAGTCAGTATTGGCTAACTATGGGAAGATCAGGACTGGGTATATTCTGCAGAAGCAGGGAGTGATTCTTGCCTGCCTCACCTTTCCAGCAGCATCTGGAGATGCATTCTTCTGAAGCAAGAGGTTGGCTACTTCAATTTTGCCGTACTTGGCTGCCACATGTAGAGGAGTAAATCCTTTCTGTAAGAGAAGCATTTCCATCAGTAATTCCCTTTTACCTCGGGGCCTTTCCCCTCCCAGACAGGGCATTTGCACACTCGGCTGATCTATACCAGATACATTTGCAGGGCTGTGGTTCTATGCAAGGGCAGAAGAGAAGATGGCACTGGCCACGAGGTTCAACAATAGCCAATTTTATTAGATGGTGACACGTAAAGTTCCCTTACCTTGGTAGTTATGCTTAAGGATGCGCCGTGATCCATAAGGACTGATGCTACATCTTCATGTCCTTCCCGTGCTGAAAGGTGCAATGGTGTATACCCTGAAGTTGTGGGGGCGTTGGGAGACGCTCCTTGCTGTAACAGCTGCTGCACTATGTCAGCTTTTCCCAGTCGCGCAGAGATGTGCAGCGGTGTTTGGTCATCCTAAACACAAAGGAAAAAGGAGCCACATACAGGGAGTTCAACACTTGCACATACGTATTACGAGTAAACGACTTTCATAGTGACCAGTGGCAGTATCTGTATGGACAGCTTGTATCCTGTAGAGACCCTATGCGGAATGTGGTATGTGCATTATATCAAACGCGACACAGTTCTTGAACATGTTAAACCAGTCTTTCCCAACTGGTGGCCTTCTAGAGGTTGTTGGGCTACAATGTGCATCATCCCTGACCATAGGCCATGGAATTTAGGACTGGAACCATCTAAGGTTGAGAAAGGCTGTGTTATGAAACCTGCAAAATATACGTATGCAGGCATGCTTTCAATATTAAGACACACATTATTAACACTCCACCTTCCTGCCTCATTTGAGGCACACAAGGCAGTTGAACATATGGAAATGACCCAGTATTTAGAGACACTAATTCTAAGGCAGAAGGTGCCTATAGATACGCAGGTCAGCAGAGCTGTCCAGGACGGCTACATTCCCCAAGTCAGGCCATCCTAAGGCCAGCCAGGAGGAACAGAATGTGAAGACTGCTAAGATTCCAGCACCTCAGAAGGTCCCACCCACCACTGTTATGATGCCTGCCCTGGAACCTCGAGAGACACCCCAGGGCATTGTGAGAAATGAAAGTGGAGGTTCCAAGGTGATCACCGTGCTAGAGAGCCACTGTAGTGGCGTGAGTGTTAGGACTAGGATGTGGGAGACCAAGGTTCAAATCCCCACTTTGGCATGAATCTCACTTAGGTCAATCACTGTTGCTGTGATGTTGAAATGGGGGAAGGGGAGAACAGCATGCACCACCTTTGGCAGACAGATGGGCTATACATAAAAGGTAAAGGTACCCCCGCCCGTACGGGCCAGTCGTGACCGACTCTAGGGTTGCGCGCTCATCTCGCTCAAGAGGCCGGGAGAGGAGGAGACCTATCAGAGGGCACGTTGCTGAGGCCTTCAAACCTGGAGGCAACCTTCCTGATGTTGTCAGAGCAACATCTGCTTTCCCTGGGAGCTCTCCCAGTTGTTGCAGAGTCCGAGCTTTGACCTCCTACTGTTAACTTGGCTGCTGGTTCATTCCTGCTCCAGATTTGCCCTCTTCAGAATTTGCCTGGTGCTCTGCAGGTTGGCACCCCAACCAGAACAGGCCCATGTAGCCTGCACCAAGACCTCACTGTTGTAAATTAGGGTAAACATGTATTGTACCAATTCTACTGAAGCTGACCTTATGCTCAATGGTGACACCATGCCTTGCTTTGGAGAATCAAGCACATGACTCTTGCAGTGCACATCAAGTAGAGAAATAGTCCGCTTACCTTGGCTTTAGCTTCTACCTGAGCTCCATTCTGGACTAAATATCGAACAACTTCCGACTGGCCAGCTCTGGCAGCCATATGGAGTGCTGTCTCTCCCCGCTATGAATGGAAAATTAATGCCAGAGAGTCAGAGGCTAGTAGTAATAATAATAACCCATCCCATAAGGTAAAAAGCAAACAGAAATATTTTAATCAACAAATGAAAAAAAAAAAAAGCTTTACATTCTACTCATAAACCATCAGCACATGAATACTTTCAAGGGGCTGACTGGGAGCAGAATGCAAAACCCAATCAATATATGACCTCCAGCTCTGGCCCCACCAAAGTAATTTATTCCAGCCATTGATTTTCCAGCTGTTAAAGCACACGAGTGTTTTGTTCTGTGTTAAAGGAAATAATGCCCTTTTAAAAATGCAAAGCTACATCGGCAATGTAAACACAACACTGTGTTAAACGACCATTCACAGTTGGTGAAACTTTCACAATTATGCCAAGCTTGATCATGTATGCAGAAGATATGAACATTTTTATTCTTTTGTGTGACTTTCTGCTGTTATATTCCAGTGGCCCTAGATTTTGCTGTAAGCAGGGAATCACTTTGCTGGGCAGTTGAAAATAAATCAATAATAATAATAATATAAAGAGCTGCAGAGCTTCACGAGCTTTCACCGAAAGAGGTGTCGCCAGGGAAACAACCAGAACAGCAAAAACTTTGATTTGAAGGAAGGAAGCGCCTTTCTAAACCTTTTGCAATCCACTGACTCTTTTAAAAGCAAGCATTTTTTATAGCACAGATGGTGCTGCATGGGCGTCTATAATTTAAGATGGTTTTATAGAGCAAACTGCCACAGCAATGCTCTACTGCAGCAAAGCCTCGCCTCTCATGCATCAGACTTTGCAAAGAACAGACAGTGCCAAACTGTAGTAAAAGAAGAAGAAGAAAAGTGTTATTGTGTATGCGTGTGCTTTTTGAAGCCTGCTTCTGTCACTTTGGCACAAATGCATCTAGAACAGCTCCATTTATAAAACACACACACACACAAAAACCCCACTCTTCCACAAAGCCTCTGGGTGCACGCAGGTACTCCAGGGCGGCTGTGGCCAAAAACAGGCAATATGTCCTGACAATCTGCTGCAATCTGCTAGCAACCTCAGCAGCGCCTGCCTCAAATTGGGAAAAGGCCCTGGTCTTCTGGGGTTATGGCATTCAAGGAGTCAAGTGCACTTTTCAGAAATCAAACACTGAGCAATAATAAATGAACTCCTGCTCTTTCCAGTGCAAAGAAGGAGATAAAGATGAAAACAAATTTCAGTAAGAACAGAGAGGGGGGCGACTCTTCAACAAGCCTTTAAGCTATCCTCCTAACACAGAGAAGGGGGAATTCAAAGCTGTTGTTGTTGTTGTTGTTGTTGTTGTTGTTGTTCACATTCATCAGAGCATTGGCAGTAAATGAGAGATACAATAATTCAATAAAACATCGCCCATGGGATAGGCACATAATGAAGTTTGGCTCCACATGATAGGGCCAAGTTTGCAGGGCATATCCCAAAAAACAAGAATCTCAATGAAAGTTTGGTTACTTTACTCTTTGATATGTTGTTGTTGTTGTTCACATTCATCAGAGCATTGGCAGTAAATGAGAGATACAATAATTCAATAAAACATTGCCCATGGGATAGGCACATATGAAGTTTGGCTCCACGTGATAGGGCCAAATTTGCAGGGCATATCCCCAAAAACAAGAATCTCAATGAAAGTTTGGTCACTTTACTCTTTGATATGTCTGGTACAGAAATGCAATGAGTGAACAGCCCATGTGGCTTGACAGGGATAAACAAATACTGTGGGGCAGGATTTTTTTCACCCAGAACTCGACAGAACTCAGTTCCGGGACCTCTCAGGTGGGCACCGTTGCCATTATAAGAGAACACAGGAGGTGTTCATGGTGAATTCTGGCACCTCTTTTTCTAGAAAAATAGCACTGCTGTGGGAAACAGAAGCAGCAGCTCAAACTCTAGACTAGAAAAGGTCTAGGAAAACGTATGAGGAAGGTGTGAATGCACTACAAGTCAGATATTCTCCTTGGCATAATAAAACTAATGAACATTGGTGCTCACCACATTGGTTGTGTTGGGCGATGCTCCATGATGCATCAGCTGTGAAACAATATTTACATGTCCCATGAAGGCAGCAACATGGATCGGAGTCAGACCCGACTAGAAAATGGAAAGAAGAAGAAAAATGACCGAAGTTTGAGGTTAGCGGCATAGAATGAGCTACAATGAAAAAGAGTTGCCTGGACCTTGGCAGTGAAGGTGAATTGTGAGTTGTACATGGCAGCTATAAAAGGATGCCTATTCAGCACAAAGCTTGCTATTCTCAACCTTGGGTTCCCAGGTGTTCTTGGACTACAACTCCCATCATCCACAGCCAGAAGGGGCAGTAATCAGGGATGGTGGGAGTGGTAGTCCAACGACATCTGAGAACCCAAGGTTGGGAAAGGCTGCTTTAATTGCTACACCACACTTGCTCCCACAGCAACGTTTTAGATTGACATTTCTGACAATCACTGAAGCATTGAAGGAACATTGTGCTATCTAAAGCCTGTAATGTAAATCAGGGCGGGAAATCTGTGGCCTTCCAAATGTTGTTGGATACTTCCACCAGTTCCAGTCTGCATAGCCAATGGTCAGGGATGATGGGTCTTCCAATAAGTGGAACCTGGCCAGAATGGAAGAAGTCACCAAGCATGTGTTGTGGTCCTAGCATACCTCTCTCCCATGCAGGAGGCTATTGCCACCCCAAAAAATCTGCTGCTCAAGGCATATGCCCCCCTCTCCCAAACCCCTTGATCTAGGCCTGAATCTAGGGACACTTATTAGTTCAGTAGGCCAAAGATCACCACATCTCAACTTAGTTATACACCTAAGAACACAAAATCCCTCTGCAATGTTGTGGGATTCCACAGAGACACACCATGTGGGTTTTTCAGCATATAAGGAAGTGTGGAAAGGATTCCCTTACAGCAGAGAAGTTTAGAAACAATTAGCATATGGAAACCTCAACTGAAACAGTAGGATAGGGGTCCCTGCTTTGATTTCGAATCTTCCTCCTGTTCTCAGCTCTTAAGTCAATGGACTTGCTTGTTTACAGAAAACATAACAGCATGTGCAGTCAAAGATACCTTACCTCAGTGACAGCTTGGATAGATGCTCCATGTTTCAGCAAAAGTTCCATCACTTTAATTCTGTTCTTTTTGCAGGCAATGTGGAGAGGTGTGAAACCATTCTGTAAAATTGAGAAAAGGACTTTTCACAGACAGCTAGACAAATGTTATTGACAAAACACTTCTTCTCTGAATTATATGCACTGCACTATGCTTCCCATCCCCATGGCTGCTAATTTTTGTTTCACACACACACATATATATATATATATATAGAGAGAGAGGATTTTGCTGGATGAAATGTTAATGACTAGTATGCTTTGGGGGATAAATAGTATTTGCACATACAGTAAAGTGCAAAGCTAAGCTGCCATTTCATTGTGAGTGAAGCAGCAAGAAGAAGCAAGAAAACAAGCTATCCTGAACATCAAAGGTACAGTCCTATTCACAGCATCTGCTTGAATGTCGATGACAACCTGTATACATATCAAAGTGGCATCATAGGATTATTTTAAAAACAGCTGACAGAATTGGGCCTCCAATCTCATCAGCATCAGCTACCTTTCCAACAGGAGTAAAAGATACCATATGCTTTCATAACATATGGTCAGGGCTACTGCCTCTTCTAGTTGAGTCAAAACAGGCAGTTCAGTTCATTGCCATACTTGAGTTGAATTCTTTCACTTCTTCTTTTTTATTACTGTTATCATTCAAGGTAAATATCACGAAGAGAGAGAAAACAGAACAGAACCAAGCATTTCCCCTTTTCCTGAAACCTGAGATCTTTCAATGTGAGTTGCTAAGGGGGAAGGGTTGTGTGGAGACCTGTGCTGTTTCCAAAGAATGATGTGGGGATATGCTTATAGAAAAGACATATATTTTGGGGAAATTGTTTGTCATTTGCGGAAGTCATTATAACCAACACAACTCCCTCTAATCCATGTGCAGTCTTGTGTTTATTTCCCAGTTTAATACTTGCTTTGCAGACATCAGAAACATTTTGAACCCCAAACATCCTTCCCCCCCTTCCCTTCCACCATTTGAAAGGCCAGTGATCTGAATCTGTTTCCAAAGATATAATCTGAATTTCTCCCACACTGATTGCTGATGGCAGTTAAAGACTGCATAATTTACCCTTTTCTTTCCAACTGATACCAAGCCGTAAAAAAATATGTGCGCGCACACACGCACCCTGATTAAATTTTCAGTAGTATTGATACAGAAAGACTTTATCCAATTTTCTTTTGCCTAACATAATGCAGACACAAGATGTGCATTAATGGCACAAGAAACACATTCATGAGAACTTCATACTAAAACACAGTGCTTTTTTTCTAAAAAAAATATGTTTAGGGGTACTCTCATTTTGAATCAAGAAAACCACAATTTTATTGTTCAAATCGGGAAAAATAAATACAGTAAATGGACAAAAGTACAAAGATTCACAAAATGTTTAGGGGCTTGCGTACCCCTGCACACCCCAAGAAAAAAGCACTGCTAAAACCTATTTTCTTGAGCCCTGTGAGCAATGGCAGCTGTTCCCCCTGAATAATTTGAGACTCCCAAATACCAAGCATAAACATGCTGAGATACATATATATATGCTAGTGACGAAGTGTTAGCCTGCTGTGCGTACTCACCAGTGCTTTGGCATTAGGATTAGCTTTCTTGTCCAACAAAACTTTCGCAACTTTGTAGTGGCCACAGTGGGCGGCAACATGCAGCGCTGTCAGATAGTCGTTAGTGACATCATCCACAGGCACATTGTGCTCAATGAGAAGCTGGACACAGTTGAGGTGGTCCCCTTGCGTCGCCATGTGCAATGGAGACAAGCCATTCTGGGAAAAGAAAAGCAGGCGCAGAAGAGCAGTATAATAAGATGCACAACTTTAAAACAAGGAGGCCACTTCTGACAGAGGAGTGTTGCTACCAGCTAGCTTTACAAGCTTTTGGAATTTATAGGGGGACCTCTAAGGATAACGTAAATGACGAAGCAGACAGACATTTCAACTCCGCTGCTACTGCACCTGAACCAAGCAGGAATTCCATGGGAATCTAAAAGTAACCCGAGGGAAGGCCAATAAAAAGTAAGGGGAGAGGGAAAGGAGTGGTAGAACCATTTTAACGCTCCATCCAAGCTCTTTTCACAACATGAGGGCAGAGCAGGCAACACCTCCCCCAATTCACTAACTGTAGTAAGGAAATCAGTACCATGCCATAGAAAATTATACCCCCTCAAAGCAAAACCTTCAAGTTGGTGATAAAGGCATTCCCGAGGTTGTTGTTGGCATCCGGTCTTCTCTTGAGAGACAGTGAAGTGCACCTTATCTCTGGGACGCAAGGCTGGCCTAGCCAGAGGCCAAGACCCCGCCCCCTGGCCTTGCTGATGTGGTCCAAAGGATAACAGAGCAATATGTTTGGAACTAGCTTGGCTGCAGGAGGCATACAAGGTGCCATCCAACTGCCTGAGGGACTCCACTTTGGATTTGTGAGGTGTTTACTCCATAGCCTTTTCTTCTCCTGAAGATATCTCACAAAATAGCCAGGTGTGGATTTTCCCTCAGGGTTTACTCCTGAAGCCCTTCTCACAAAGGAGCATAGCTGCAAGGCAGCAGAGGTTTAGGACCAGTGTTTTCCTTCTCCTAGATGGGCTCCCTTTCCAGGTTGACCAGCCCCACCTGCCCCTCATCCATGAAGTGAAGGCAGTGAATTGACACATGTTGCTGGTGGACCCCCAGAAAAGTGGCATCTTACTTGTGCAAGCTCTAGTGCAATTAAAGTGAGTAGACAAAAAATGCACAGATAAATTCCTCATTTCCATGAGTTCTGCTGTGCATCATTTATTATAACTCATAAGTGAAACACATCTGTTCAAGCCTAGTTGGGTGACCCTTGGGTGAGAGCCAATGTGGTGTGATCATTCAGAGTGTCAGGAGTAGGTCTGGATAGGCTCAGGTTCAAATTCCCATAAAGCCATGGGACTCGGTTTCTGTCTTCCAGTTTAACCTACCTCTCAGGAATTTTGTGAGAATAAAATGGGGAGAACCAGTTATGCAGCCTTGAGCTCCATAGCAGAATGGATGGATATAGTTTTAATCAATCAACTCTCACAAACAGCAGCTGAGGAGGTAAATCTGTGTCTGGGCTATGCTACTTCAGACTGCAGGTGTAGGCTTACATCACTCCATACAAAAACATTCCTATGGACAGAAAATGAACATGCAAGGGAGAAAACAAGAACAGAAGCTTCTCCCTTGATATCCAGTTTTTGGTTCACATAGGGGAGTATTCAGTCATGAGAGCCCTCACCTGCCATGTGAAGTGGTATATGCTAAGAACATGTTTGGTTCCTCACCTGGTCCGTGTGAGAACTTGAGTTTTAGCTATTAGATTTTCAATAATTTCCATATGCTTATTTGAAAATCAAGAAAGAAAGCTGACCTCGTTTTGCAAAATTCATCTTTTTTTAAAGAATTTTTTTTTTTAATTATTAGAAAAACAAATGAACCAGTGCTGGTTGGGACTCTCTGTCTCCCTCTCCCTCTTTCTGTATAAAACACACCATAGCTCTGTGCCATGGGAAATGGCTCATTAATGCCATTCTCAAGATCTTCTGCCTTCCAGTTTTCCATACAAACCTAGTCAAAATTAACATATCAGAGAGAGAAAATGACAGAGATGAGGGGGGCTTCAGACAGCAGAACTTCATGTTGGTCGCTTGTTTCTTTTTTTTTACATTTATCTTTAATGTGAAGCTTGAGTTTCCCTCTGTAGGAGAGCAGGTGCATCTGTATTATAGCGGAGGAGTCACTTTGCTGGAGAGTTATATAATCTCTTTTCTAGGCCAGCTTATTTTCACAGCCCTCGCACAAAAATGCAACTTCAAATTCAGAAATGCTGGGCCCCCTCCCCCCCCCCCAGGTTGGGAAGCTCAACCGGGGATTGAATACTAGGAAAAGCTGTTTTTCAACCTTAAGTGGGCTTTGGAAAAGGTGAAGGCCACAAGGTCTTGCACCTTCGGATTCAAGAAACTGACTTCTCAAGAAAAATTCACAGCAATTCACTCATGCCATAAAGTGAAGATTAAACTCCCCAGAAGGATACCCGAACTAACAGCATATATGAAGAAATGGGGACTAAAGTCCAACAGGTGCTTTCAGAAGTGAGGCTATGGATTCATTTAAGATCAGAAGGTTCCACTACTGAACGTCAGTGCAGTACGGAAAACAGGGTAGTGCCATTTTAAAAATTCAAATGCATAGTCCAGTCAATGCAGATGTTCATTTATTATTTACAGGCACAGGAAATGTAAAGCCTCGTTAATAAAAATTACTTATGAAAATGGCCTGCCTGTACCTGTGGGAAAATGCAGACTTGAGAGGGATGAGCAGGAAAGAGAATGGGTGCAACCTGAGGCTGAGATTCAAAGAGCTACCGTAGACATGCCCGGGGACTTGAGATTTTCTCTGTCTTTGCACTGTTGGTACCCAATTCCACAGCACAAGCTGCTTTTGAAAAAAGCACCACTCTTTTCAAAGCCAGTCCAATGAGCCACTTGGATAGGGGAGGTGGGTAGGGGGTCTGTTTACCAGACTCAAGCACAAATGTCTCTTCAGCGAGTGGAGCTAGCTGCACAGTTAGGAAGCTAGGAAACTCCTTCTTGCTGAGTCAGACCATCTATCATTCTCCAAATCCCAAGCTCCACATTACCTTCGTTTTCGAAAGGATTGGGGCACCTCGGTCAAGCAGCATCCGCACAACCTGTTCGTGGCCACTTCGTGCCCCACAGTGGAGAGGTGTCAGCCCGTCCTGTTGAATAAGGAAGTCACAACCCATTATTTTGGAGGGGCATAAATGAAGGATGCAAGTTGAACACATTTAAACTGTTCTGGGATACCCCCAAAGGGGGTTGGAGGAAATCTTCACCAATTTATGTTACATTTTCAATGTATCTCCTCCATAATGGAGAAGGACACAGAAAAGCACTGTTGCTTATTTCCATTCCACACACAACTGTACTATTTCCAGAGAAGTAGCCAGGTTAGTCTGTCCCAGGCAAGAAACGCAGAGAGCCTTGTGGTACCTTGAAGACTAGCAAACAGTAGCAATTGATCTGATGGGGTAGCACCTCTTGGCAGGGGGTGGGGGGCACTGCCACCTTCCAGGGTGGGTTAATACTGGTGAGGTTGACGCTGGGCTCCATAGCACCCTGACATCACCACCTCCTTCCCAGCACTGCAATAGCACCCTGCCTACTTGGCCACCCCTGCCAACACAGTAGTGACATTGATTTGCAAGGTTTTGTGGACCATAGTCCAATTCATCAGACGCATTCGTCCCCCGTCCCTGTCTCCGCTGCTGCCACACAGGTAGAGTAAACAGCGAGACCAGGAGGGGGGGGGAAATGCCCAAAAAAGTACATAGGGTGTAAATAGTGCATCATTAGCAGTGGTTATTCACAAACAGTTGAGTTGAAAACAGATGTCCTGGTGAGCCAATTAATAAACATAGTTTGACCAAAAAACAACAACACCATGTTCCAAATCAACACAACAGCGATCGCACTGAAACTCTTGATAAATTGTAATTCTGAGGTTCACAGAATTCACAGAACAGAGTCTTTCTCTCCGTGTCTCTTACGTGCAGGGGCACACATAAATGTGCTGTGCTGTACGCAGCCATTTCAAGTGCCATTAAGGCAGCTACCTATCCATATCAGATTTACCTCACGTTTATTCACATCTTTGCTTCCTTGGCACTTCTCACATAGTTCCTGTAGGCCGGAGTGTCAGCTAATGTCAATTTAGTTAGGATGACTCAGGCAGATTGTGACCTAGCGCGCTTACACTGTTTCACTTCGTAAATATATAGGCTAAGGCAGATTTTACCTATTTGCTTGGGTTTTGCTCATAAAAGTGAAGGCCGTGGTTCCCCATTGTATTGTTCAATGTTTGCGCAATACGTTCAGTCAACAAACAAAACTTAAAATCTAGTCTCTTATTGCACCCAGAGATTCAGTGCTCCAGTCTGTATGACCATATGTCAGCTTAATAAGCAAATTTATTCACCTTCACATGCAGCTTCTTTATTCCTCCCCTGGCAGCATGAGAAATCCAATTAACCATCGCTTCCCATTTCATTAAAACTGGGAAGTTATGGTTACCAGGTTCAGTGAAAGCTAAGATATATGCTTGCTGTGGTTTGCTGTTGGTTAAATACCCTGGCTTGTTCCAAAGCTGGTAACCATAGTTTCCTAAGTTCGGAGAAAATAGGAAACTATGGTTTCTTAAAGACCTCCTCCTTCAGATTGGTCACATTACAAGTGGAGGAGCTAAGGGGATGTGAGTGCTAGGAAATGGCTCATCTACATCTCGGTCTACTAAGCTGAAATATGATTATTTACCAGTATTTTTTTATTTCATAAAAATTTATATACCGCCTGAATGTAGGAAAAAACCTCAAAGCAGTTTACAAAATGATCATCCAAACAAATCCTGTGTGTCAAAGGATTGACGCAAGATTTTAAAACCATTTAAGTACGCACCAGAACAGAATTAAAGGCCCACTGCTATAACAATGAGGAAAAAATGATATTCAAGTATGCCAGCAACCCAGCAGCTATAAACAAGATCTGTGTAACATGTAATTTAGGTGCCACTTTATCCCTCTTATTTATTTACACAATGTCAATCACCTTCTTTCCAAGCACTTTACGGTTGTGCGTTCAAAAAGGCGTTGATGCACTCTGAGCACATAGTGTGCTCATATTAAATCTGTCGTGGTGCACTGGGGAAACATCTTTTAGGTTGGAAATTACAGTGTCATTCCTTCCTAATTGTTTATCTTTTTCATCCTCTATTGCATCCTCTATTAACTTTTTATTATTTTTATTCTTAGGACTGACCTGAAGCCACAATCATGCCCAAAATGCCTCTGTGAAAACTTTAGATCATTGGATTATTTGACCACAAGTTAATTCTGGATCTGAGCTGGCTTTATCAGAAAATATGGTACGGGGCAAACGGGTAAACCAAGACCACATCTTTGGAATTTTCATAATTTAGTTGAAATGTCGTTTGCAGACAGCAAACAAAACAAGGTGGACTTGGGTAAACTTTTGTACTACAGTGCTCTGTGCAAGGCCAAAATTTGGTGCCCCCAAATGGATCTTCCCAATTATGGACCTTCTCAATTTTGTGCCCTCTTGGCTCAACGCCCTGTGCAGGGGAACTGTCCGCACTGCCCCTAATCTGGTGCTGCAAACAAACATAACTTCTTGTGAACTTTGAGTTCTAAGAGGCAGGCCTCAAGCAGAAAGTTGCAAGGAAGGCACAATCCCCCGCCCTCAGTCCCATTTTTGCCTTAGTGGGGACAGAAAGCAAAGCACACTAGTATTTCTTTTTGCTCTCATAAGGGAGATCATTCCATCAGCTGAGAGCCACCACAGAGAAAAGCCTCTCACATGCTAGCTCCCCTCAAACAACAGGCTGTGGCAGGAGTGCCAACAGGACCTCCCCAGCTACAACAAAGGCGGCATTTTTTCATCTCCGTCGAGCTAAGCAGTTAGTCTCTTATCTCTCTCGCTCTGACCTTGCCACTGTGATCCATGTGACGGTCACTTCCAGGCTTGATTGTTGTAACTCACTCTATGTGGGGCCGCCCTTGAAACTGACCCAGAAACTCCTCACCGTGGGAGCACATTCATCCAGTGCTGTCCAGCTGCACTGGCTCCCGGTGGAGTACAGGATCAGGTTTAAGGTGCTGGTTTTAACCTTTAAAGCCCTATACGGCCTAGGACCTTTGTACCTATGGGACCGCCTCTCCTGGTATCTCCCATGCCACCTTAAGGCCTGAAAATAATAACACCCTGAAGATCCCAGGCCCCAAGGAGATTAGACTGGCCTTGACCAGAGCCAGGGCCTTTTTGGCCGTGGCCCCAGCCTGGTGGAACACTCTCTCACAGGAGACCAGGGCCCTGCGGGATTTGACATCTTTCTGCAGGGCCTGCAAGATGGAGCTGTTCCACCAAGCCTTTGATCCGAGTTCGGTCTGATTCTTTTCTTTCTGTAAAGTAACAAGCATTAAAGAAGCCTCCTAACCCCTCACAGGTCCTTTATAAGACCAGTGATAACAGTTGACCCTGGAGAATATTAACCACTCTCAATTTTACCCATGGACTGCCATCTGTCCAGATTTTAATTTGCTCTGAACTAATTTTAAGATGTATTTTAATTAATTGATTGCCTGTTTTTATGTTTTTATGTTCTTTGTATACTGTGTTAGTTTTATGATGTTAGCCGCCATGAGCCTGGCTCCGGCCACGGTACAAATTAATTAATTATTTATTATTATTATTATTATTAAGCACATGGAGACATTCCACAACTGCGGAGAGGTTCCCCCTCCACGCATCATACGTCACTTGCCAGGTGAAGCCTGAGTTTGAGCAGTTTCTGGAAGGAACATTCTTCCTGAGATGGACTGAAAGATTCACCCATTTCCTTCTTGACAGTGAAAGAAGATGCTGAAGTCCTGTTACCCCCAAGTAACAGGCAGCTGAAAAAGCTCAGAGTGAGGCACACTTCTCTTGCTTTGCTAATCAAGATAGCAGTGAAATACTTTCCCTTCCACAGTCTGGCTTCAGGCTTTCTGACATGTGGAGCAGCCAGCAGGTGTTGAGCTACAGGTAGTTTTAAAGTATAGATTGCAGCAAAAAACTACATTTTATTCACAAACAAGAGAGTCCACAGAAAAGCTCTGTTGGCAGAGCCAGGAAATTTTTACTGGGGATGATTCTGCCAGCATCAAACACCATAAAATGCATATGATATTAAATAAGAGCCTTTAAATAACAAGATCCTGACATTCATAAAACTGCATGAAAGACAGAACAGCAGCACTTCTTCCTCACTGAACAAGGCAATTGTCTGAGTTGGTTAGGGTTTTCCAAAGTAATACGGATATCTGTCAGAGGGAGAAAAGCTGACCTGCAATTCCCTCTCTCTTCCTCTCTCCCCAACACCTAGCTACCCAACCACCTCAAAAAGGCAATAAAAGATTTCAGCAAATTTATACTCCTGCTCAGGGCTTTTTTCAGTAGGAACTTGCAGGAACTCCAGCCCCTCTCAGGTGGGCGCCATTTCCATTATTACAGAACAAGGGAGGTGTTCACGATGAGCTCTGGTACCTAGAAAAACAGCAGTACTTTTGCTTAACCAACAAATGCTTCCTACCCAAATAACAAAGCAAGAAAACAATGTGTGGATCAGTGCTTGCTTTAAATGCCCATGGGTTGGGTGGGGAGACAAAAAAGGTTAAAGCAAGCCACTGCAAATTCACCAGAGCTGCTCTGTATCTGAAATAAGGGGTTTCCAAGAATGTTTATTTCCTGGGCAGACAAACTGTAGGAGGATGGGAAGCATAAAATACATTGCACACATTAGGATACATCCATCCTCTGATTCAATGCTCCTGGAAAGGCTCTGGGAAAACCTTTACAAACAATTATGACATTCGGCAGATTAAGAACTCCCTAAACATGCATCAATAGCAGATTAACTGCATCATCTGTTTTATCTAACCTTCCACAGGGCCTTCTGACATGCAAGGCCAGTAGGAGAAAGAATAGGAATCATGCTTTAATGTAGCATTTGAGTAACAGCCTTTTGTACATGCACCCTGCTGCTGCTTGGGGTTCACATTTTTACACTGGTGCTGAACCTCGAGAGTTGTTCTCAGAGAAATTCACTATAATGAATGTGAGGTAATATAATCTCTCCCCAAAATTATAATATAGCCAGGGGATTTATTTGTGGTACCTAGAGCATTTTTAAGGCTAAAATAGTTTCCTATTTGCTCCCACTTCCTCCTAAGGCAATGCTTTATTTAAATGTGAAAAATGTGGGGTTTCACATTTCTAAAAATAGGTTCAGAAACAAGTAAATACATTTAAATTTCACTGCACAAATGTCAATTTTTTCATATGCCAGTAGAGAATTACTCTGAGAAACATGGAACCCAACCATAGACTACGCAGTGTTAGGTCAGAGGATGACAAAGTTGGAATTTAAAATTGCAATTCAACTCTCCAAATTTGAAAAGATGCCAATATTAACATTTAACTGGAGCAAATTTTAATATCATCTCTACATAGGCATCATGTAAGTTTACTAGTTGTACTACAAGACGGGAACAACACATCATCGCTCCGCCAATAAAACCTGTGGTCCTGCTAACTCTTCCTCCTTTCTTCCCTGTAATATTAAGTAATGCAAATATAATTGTGTGAAGTATTTGGCTGCTCCACTTCACTGGCTGACAACTGCAGGGTGGGGAACCCCTCAACAGTGCAATGATATGATGACATGTGCTTTGCATTACTGAAATTTACCAGAAGAGAGAGAGAGACAGAATAGGAGGCGAAACAGGGCTGCTCCTTTGGGCGATGGCCATGTGTTGGCCTTAAAGTCTAGACCTGACCTAAATGCCTCAAAGGTCTGGGAGATAAAACTTTCTCATTCATGTGTGTGTGTGGTGGTGGTGGGCATGATCTACTTACGCCCATTCATACAGAGATGATCACAAGCAGCCCTGAATATATGACACCCATAGACATGGAAACATAGTCAGACCATTGACTGGCAGCAGCTCTCTGGTGTTTGAGACAGGAATCTATTTCCAGCCCTACTGAAGATGCCAAGGGCTGAACGTGAGACCTTTTGCATGCAAAGCGTGTGCCCTACCACCAGGCTATGGTATTCTATGGAGCCCTCCCCATCTCACTTCACAGACTCTCAACCAGGCATGTTTCCACTGTGCCAAGTGATGACCAATATTGGGGAGGCTCCTCCACGATGCATGCTCAGCAACCTGTCTCTCACCAGGTCACCAGCATAGAGGGCAAAGTCTGTCCCATGTGACCACAGAAGCTGGGGAAGGAATGTCAAAGGAGAATGTACAATCCTTGGGGTATGGGACAGTTTAGTTTTATATATTCCATTGTGGTTACTGTAAAAGCACCAGCCAGCCTGGGAGATCATGAAAGTGTACATGCAGCATGTTTTTTCCCCTGCAGATCCAAGAGCTGGCCTTTCAGTTCAGCTGTACCGCAGTAGATTGAAGATTACAAGCGCTTACTGCTAATCCCGGGTAAAATGTGCTTGCTGCCTGTGACAAACACAAATTCACGTCGGCAAGCCTAGTATCAAGGCAGCCAAGCTAACTCCAGCTAATTTAATCAACTTCACTAAGTATGTTTTATTTGGTGAAATACATTCTGGAAGACAGAGAAAAGGGAGACACGATAAGAGAGGCGATGTTCAGAGGGCATGGGTTGTATGAAGCAGCAGCAGAGGCAGCAGCGTTTTTCACTCGAGAGCGCTCTGAACAAACCAAACAGTGAAATTTGTCATTGGCAGACTTCTCCAACAGCTGCCAATGCAGGGAAATTGACACAGCAATGGACTCCATTTATTGGCCATTGCATTTGTTATGCATTTAGCTCTTACATCACTTGCCAGCTGCTGCATATTGAAACAAAAGGTTCCCTTCATGTATCATAAAAAAGACCAATCCTCATATGAGATCCAAAATCAGCTTTACAATTTGGGGAGTCAGGCCTAGACAATGCTTGGCTCAGGGATGTGTAAACAGACATGGAAAGGGAAAGGGTATAGCTATTCAGCCAGTCTCCACATGTTCTGGTATCAGAGCACACCCTGCAGGAAGAGGGAAGGGGTTACCGTGGATCAAGATCTTAACAGGAGACAGAATCTGAGACCATATCTTTCACTGACATTTTCCAGTTTGGTTTCTGGGATGAGTATGGGATGGAGACAGCTTTAGCGGCCCTGGTGGAAGATCTATGCCTGAAGATCTGAATGTTTCTCAACTCTGCTTGCTAATTCTACTAGCCTGTCAAATATGAGATGCTTTCAGTACTGCGGATCATATCATTATCTTGTGCTGTCTCCAGCAGCTAGTAGAGTTTCTCAGTTAGCTCCCCAACAGCTTTTTTTCTTTGCTAGCATGCAGCAAAAATAATAATATGCATTTTCTATAATAAACTTTCTGTAATAAGATGCATTTTTTTCTTTGATAGCTTCACTAATATAACATCCATTTCAGTGAGCCACACCCAATATACATATAGGGTAATAAAGGGTAATACGGTAATTTGTAGACAGTCTTACCCTTGTTTTGGCATCAATTTTTGCTCCTCTGTCAAGCAGCAGCTTAACCATGTTGGTATTCCCTCTCTTTGATGCTACGTGTAATGGAGTGATATCATTCTGTCAAAGGAAACAGAGGAAACCAAGTTAGATTTTAAGAAGCATTCATATTTTCTTTTGACTGACCCTGTTCCACACACTCTGATTCCTAAGGTATTTATTTTTATACAACTAGAACTCAGGCACTGGGTTGAAAATCTCTCTCTCTCTCTCTCTCTCTCTCTCTCACACACACACACACACACACACAAAAATGCACAATTTTTCAGGGCTACACGAAAGCAATGTTCATGACATTCCCCTTTCCAGTACCTGGATGGGAGGCTGTGCAGATGCACCCCTAAGCAGTTGCCGTGGGCTACAAACTTCCTGTGATGTCACAAATGGACAGGGTGGCTGAGGGGGAAGAGGCAGATACTAGTGAGAGGTGGCTGGACGGGAAATGCTTGGGTGCTCTACGTACGTATGCCACCTTGAGTCCCATGAAGGAAGAAAGACAGGATAGAAATCTAATAAATATCATATTTTTCGCGCTATAAGACGCACCAGACCATAAGACGCAGAACAGCAAGAGGGATCGCTGCTTTCACTGCACAGCGATGTGGGATAGCTGCGCAGCCTGCATTGGCACCATAAGACGCACACACATTTCCCCTTACTTTTTAGGAGGGAAAAAGTGAGTCTTATAGAGCAAAAAATACAAAATGGGCCAGCATCTCTCTGCCTCCCTCTGCTGTTCTCTCTGAGCCACCTTTATGTGCTTGCAAAATCTATCACTTGAGGCAGCTTTCTTACCTTGCCTCATGGGAGGAACCCCCTGAGAAGAGACTGGAAATGTTTGTGCATAATTTAAAAATATATGAGTTGGATCAAGACATATACTTCCATAAGCAGAAAGAGTCCTTCCGTTCACAGAAGGGACTCAGATGGAAGATGTTTGGGTGGGTGGACGGACGCAATTTTTGCCAACTCTCCTTCCTAATGCAGCCCCCTGCACCAGATCCTACATTGTTCTGAAGGGTTCAGAACCTCCAGAGCAGCTTTTTCAGGGGGCTAGCAAGGGAAGGAGGAAAATAAATAAATCGCCTTTCTTCTCCTTCTGCCCAAGGAAGCACCTCAAGAGTGAAATTCCGTTCCTCATTAGTTTGGATCTAACCCTTTATCTTCAAGCTTTGAGTTTCTGTTTAGCAAGACAACCATATGCAAATGTGCTGCACATTCAGGACAATTACGTAACAGGCTCACTCATGCACAAAGATCCAAGACCCAGCTAGATGCTTTTTGCATCCTGCTGAATTTCCTATGCTAAAATTGCTTCTTGATGCCCGATGCGAGTGCCCAAATGTGCACATAGAACAAATAAACATACTGATTTAGTTTTTCTGAATGGGAAGAACAGGCACAATACTACAGTGAAGATAAGCTTTGAGTTATGCTTTCTACGTGGTGCTATGGGGAGGTGACCAAAAGCCGTCTGGATAAAAATGATACCTTGCTGAATGAGCGAGGCCATCTACATGTTAACCATCATTTTATCTGTTGTGTGATTGGTGTACCAGGGATGAACCAGATGCCAACAAATGCCGTCACAGGTGCTGGGGCCACCAGCAATGCCTGCAGCAGTGTGCCATGCTGTGAGTTGCCTCGCTCAGTAATTTATTAGTCTCATTTATATCCTGCCCTTCAGGATACAAATTATTTCCAAAGAGATTCACAACAAAAACAGAAGCAAAAGATAAATGCAGTGAATATCAGGGTGACAACAAAGCTCTGGCATGCCAGAAAGGATAAGCGAATACATACTCCCACAGACACATGATGCTGTAATAAAAGAGACAAGGATGGAAAACCCTATTGCTCCATTTGCTTAGAAATCATAGCCGTTGAGCCAGAAAAGACATATGGGGGGGGGGGGAAATGCTCCCTCACTACTTTGCTTTCCCCCATCATTGCCGATGCACCGTCAAAAGTGAAATTTAGACTGTAAGCTTCTTGGGGCAAGGTCTGATTTTCTGCATGCTGTTTTTATTCCGTACAGTGACAGGTACACTGGTGGTGGTATAAATAAATAAATCATCCTCAAATCCATTGCCTTGACCAGCCAAATACAACTCTAAGACGCGAGATCAATAAAAGGTATCAGGTACATTAGCTTTTTGCTAATGGCAAGCTTCTTGTGAGCTGGTAAGGCACCGTTGCAAAGAGCAGTACCTGGATCAAATCCTGCCTCTGCCATGAACTCACTAATTGGCTTCAGAACTGCATCTCTGCAATATGGGAATACGATTAGTCTTCCCCCTTTATCATGCTGAGCAGCAGGAGTGGAGTTTGCCTCCTGCAGCCAGGCCTGATCTTCATGTTTCTAAAGATGGTGCTGTGAAACGAGCCACACTTTCACAATCCTTTCGTCTTCCAAGAAGAAGCACCTGAACTTCATTT
Organism: Podarcis erhardii; assembly: GCF_964252035.2. NCBI lineage: Eukaryota > Metazoa > Chordata > Lepidosauria > Squamata > Lacertidae > Podarcis > Podarcis erhardii. The sequence goes on from NC_138509.1 coordinate 26,491,826, forward strand.
TTATTTGACAACTCACTTTGATGATCTTGTTACCAATGTGAAACAATAACCCCCCCCCACCGACAAAAGACAAAAAAACCCCAATCCATAGTCCTCAGGCTGTAGCCATGTCAGCAAGACGGAATGATCAAATGGGAACCTAATTTGTGTTTCTGCTGGTGAACACTCCTGCTGGCAAAAAAAGGAGAAAATTTATATTCTCAAGATCACCCAGCCTGTAACAGGGAGACTCTCTTAACTACCTTTCCTTAGGATTGGGAGTGTGGGAGACAAAGAAGTGATCCTTAGAATTAAAAGTCCATAAAAGAAAAAGAAGGATGTGCAAATCTTGCTTGCACAAGACATCTGAAATCAAACCACAAAAAAATTACTTCTGCAGGAAAATACTGTTTCTTTTCAGTGCCATCCACTGTGTTGTTGATGGCTGTTGAGGCTGCCAAGCTGCAAACCTTGAGATCCCTTTTTTATCTTTAAACCTGCAGCTGAATTGGGGGGATGAGGAGTGAGACCATTTCCCACCCCACCTCACTGCCCATCATACATACATCACACCCTCCCAGTGTCCCTATTTTGCAGGGACAATCCCAGATTTACAGACATAGTCCCAGTTTCTGATTTGATCCCGGAATGTCCCACTTTTCCTTAGGATGTCCTTATTTTCATTGGAGAAATATTGGGGGGTACGGAGTTACCCAACCCCTGAGCAGTCTGAAGGCAGCCCTATATAGGGAAGGTTTTTTTTTTTAATGTTTAATGCTTTATTGTGTTTTTATATATGTTAAAAGCTGTCCAGAGTGGCTGGGGCCACCCAGTGAGATGGGTAAGGCATAAATAGTAAATTATTATTATTATTATTGAATAGGATGTCCCTATTTTCATTGGGGAAATGTTGGAAGGTATGCATATGTACGTAATTTTATTTGTATGTTGCTGTTCCACAGCTCAAACCATGCTCAAGGTGGCTTATAACTATGACATAACAAAAGTAGTCGTGAATAAGAAATAAAAGATTAAAAACAAGGGAAATTATTTTATGAGAGTTATGCTGTTTCTGCGATGTTCTACTATGTTTCATTATGCAAGCCACTTTGGAATTCATTTGAATGAAAAGCGGCATAGAAATACTATAAACCAAATCAAATCAAATTTAGGAGTCACGTTTAAGTGAAATTCGTATGGATCAATACATACCCTTGCAGTAAAATCCACAGCAGCACCACGATTTAAAAGCAGCGTAGCTACGTTAATATTTCCATAGTGGGCAGCAATATGCAGAGGAGTGAAGCCGCTCTGAAATAAAGGAACAACAACAACAACAACACACAGCAAGATATAAATATTTTTTTTCATAGGTCTTCCACCAGCTCCTAAAATGGATGTCTTGCAGCCCAGGCAGAGTCCAATCAGCAGAATGTAGTCTAGGGACACAGTAGACATTCTATTTTAATGTTCAGTACTACTTTATGGCTTGTTTGAGGACAATGAATAAAAATATACTCAGTAGAAGGGAAAGAAATTACTATGCCTATTCTGGGAGAATAAGAGCAGGATAAAATGTCTAAAAAGAATCTATCGAAGTAAGTTAATGAAAATGAAAATATTATCCTTCACTTAATTGGTAAATCAGTTTCTCATGGGAAATATCTACTTGTTATCAGTATCTTCTTATTCTTGCAACTTTAACATCACAGAGCTTTCTTGCAGAAATTCAGATGAAGTCACTTGATAATAATTGCTGAATAGACTTCATAAATTCAAAGCAGATGCAAATTAAAACAACATCAAAGTCCATTTTAAAAAGAGATTAATGTGACTTAAAAAAAGAAAAAGAGGGCTCCTTCTACAAAAGATCAACACCCCCACTGTGAGCAATCAAACTGGGTTAATATTATGAGATCCCCAACTCTAATTAGAAAGCGTCTAGCCAACCAGATAGTTTCAGTGACCTGTTTTCATATTTCAGACATTTTTTAATAATAATAATAATAATAATAATAATAATAATTTTCTCTTCTTGAAACAGTGCTAAAACATGCAGCAATTCAACCAGTCCCCGCAATGTGTGGAATCTCAGAAGGAACTTGACGCATTTCTAAAACCATCAGCAAGCCTCTTTAGCCATGCTAGCTGTCACTGCCTCAACTTGAAAAGTGTTTACACATTTCTGAATTGCCCAGAAGAACCAGACCTTCCTCCTACCCCCCCCCCACCCTTTTTGTTGACACTGACAGTAAAGTGTCATGCAAGAGCCTAAAGGTACTAAGTCCTGGATGCAAAAGTGTGTCAGGGATGTCTGCAGCTCTTGACACAGCTGATTAAAGAAAAACCACGCACATTTTATATGGCATTGGAAACCCGGGCGCTTTCCTCTTGCGCAAAATTACCCTTTTCGGCTGTGACAATTAGTTCCAAAGGAAGCTTGCTTGTACGCCTTTATGAACGCTCGTTTCAGCTGCAGAAAGCCCTGGTAAATAACTAAAACTACATTCTGCTCTAGCACATGCCACTTTTTGTTGAATCTAAAGCAGGTACTCTACTCCTCTAAGAAGGCAATGCAGAGAAGAGAAGAGAAGGAAGGAATGACGCAGCAGCAGCAGCTCTACATTGTGGGAAAGTGATGATGCACATATATTTATATATTTATAGATATATAATATATTTTCATATATACCTCAGTTGTTCTATTCACCATCATCTAGGTTAACACATTTGGAAGCAAAGAAGGGGGAGAAAATGAACGGTTAGTTCTCTACCGGTGATAATGGATGCAGAAAGCTTTGTGACCGCTGTGTGGACACGACAATGAAAGCACAAATAGGCACAGAAGGAAAGCGAGGCTGAATGGCAGGCTATTTCCCCCCACACCCCCAACGTGAATGAGGTTTCATCGTTTCCCCCCGGGGTAAAAACAGAGATTCAGAAACCCCGCTTTTTCCATGTCAGCCTTCAAGTCTATGACCTGGTTTGCATGATCAAATCCTGGCTTAATAAACTCAGATATGCATGAGCTCCATGCAACTGCCCATGCAGCAACTTCACTTCCACTTTGCTCCTCCTTCTGCAGGAGCATGGAAACTTAATTGGAATCTGCAGATTCTATAGATTCCCCTCCACACCTGGAAATTATTTAACAGCATCCAAACAAGGTAGGATTTTTAAGCCAATTGTAAACTGTAGCTCCACGTCCCGAAAGCTTTTGCAGAAGCCATTAACCACAGTTTCCCAGTTTGCACAAAACAGGAAGCTATAATTAATTGTGACTTCCTGACTCGTCTTTCCACTTGTGCAACAGGAGAAACGAAGCAGCAGTGAAGAGGCTGTGGGTGGGTGCACAGAGCTAATGCATAGCTGAAGGCTTAGTAAAGCATGGTTTGATTGTCCGGATGCAGCCTCTGCCGACCTTTAAAGAAGAAAACTAAACACAGTTATTGCTTCCGTACTGCAGCGAATGATATACATCAAAGTCCTCCTCTGAGTTCAGTCTTTCCGCCACACTCTGATCTAAGCTCCAGTGTGATCAAGAAACAGAACCCAGGACCTCAGTAACAACCAATTTGCCATTTAATTATTCTATCACAGTTGCAGATACTAGCATTTGGCTCAGATATAGACCAACATGTTTCTTCCCCTTCACAAGAGAAAGTATTGAATGAAAAGTAGGCCTTTGCCCCTTGTGATCCACCAAGCCAAAAAGCCTTTGATCATGGTGGCCTGCTATAACACTTGATAAATCTCTTGGTTCTGATAAATCTCTTGGTTCTGTTGCATTCCCAGAGCTGATAAAACAGTCATGGCTGCTGGGCTAACATTGCCTTGGGAAATCGCATGTGGTGCAGGTCCAACTTGCAATGGTGCTAAATGAAACTGCAGCAGTAAAACCTAGAAAAGACTTAGGCTACTCTCGATTTGTTAACACAGAGAAGCAGAGATACTATATGCATCACTCAATCTGTTGTTGTTTCTTCTTCTTCTTCTTCAGGAAAAAAAACAAGAACTGCTACTAACCTTGGACTCCACATCTGCATTGTGGTCATTCTGCAGCAATAATGCAGCTGCCTTGGTGTCGTCCTTGCGTGCAGCAATGTGGAGAGCAGGAAGACGGACTTTCCCCTTCGTGTCATTTTCAAGCAACAAGGAAACCACCTGGTCATGGCCCTGTTGAAGAGCTACGGCCAATGGCGTGAATCCATCCTACCAGACAACAACAATAATCAGCAGACATGTCTTTAAGGAACCCAGTTCAATGTTGCAATGTTGTTGTTGTTTTGTACTTGATAGGCAAAGCTATGTGTAAACTAACATCGGTGTTTGGCATTAGTGATGGACTGGTTGAGAGTGAACAAACTGAAATAAAGTTCATACAAGAAAGAGATGCTGATTCTTAGGAGGCCTAATAGTCCAGGGACAAGATGGCAACCTGTTCTGGATAGGGCTGCATTCCCCTTTAAAAATAAATAAACCAATACTTGGGAATACTCCTGGACCCAACCTTGTTCTTAGGTACTCAGGTAGTGACTGTAGCCAGGATTACTTTTGCACACATGGAGAAAGTGTGCCAGCTGGGCCTAATCCTTGAAAGCTCAGACTTGCCCCTGCATTAGTTGCATCTCAGATGGATTACTGTAATGCACTATGGATCTGCCCTTGAAAATAACTTGGAGACTCTAACTGATTTGAATGAGCTTTAGTTCCTGCTATTGCTAAATTTCATTTGCTGATATGTTAAGCTCTGGTTCTTTGCATTCTTAAACATCAATGCTGACTTTATACTGGTAATTATGTTTTGATTATGGATTATCTGTGGATGTCTCTGGTACTGCACCAGACAAGAGCTTCCAATGTGGCTAATTTCTCCTGGGGTTTGTGCACGCCTCTAATGTTTTCATTTATTTCATACGAAGGAGTGGTGCTATGTTGTACTTCCACATTTCAATATATTTAACGCTTTGGCAAAGAAAGTATAAAATGAACATTTACCTCTGTGGCAAGGCTCTGGCTTGCCCCATTATCAAGAAGAAACTTAACCACTTCCAGATGATTTTCTTGGGCTGCCATATATAATGGCGTGAAGCCATTCTGAAAAAGAAAAACATAATAGTATAACTTTTCTTTGGAAACCTAAAGTTTTGATCAAGTGACCATTGTAGTCTTCTTACTTAGAATCATCTAGGCATAGTTAGACGTGCAACAGAATGGGATGGCAGAGTCCTGATTTGGCAGAAAAGATTGTACCAGTTCAGGCTGCAGGTGATGGATCACATTTCTGAATGCTCACCAGTGTGAAAAACTTCTTTCCTGTTGTGCTGCCTTTTTTACTTTCAGGGAGCGTTATCTGTGGTAAAGTGGGATTATAAATAAATAGCAGGTCAACAGGGAAGCACAGTTGTCATTCAGACAACATATTGTTAGTCCTACGTATGGTGAACTGAGATACGTCACCTTCAAACCCCGGTTTTAAAATACAGCTTATTTCCCTAAACTGTAGTTAAGATTAACCACAGTTTTAAGTTTGGACATGGTGATAAACTGTGGTTAATTAAAACAGAAGTAAAAACTTCTAATCTCCTTCTTGAGGCTACTCCAGAGAAGGAGAGGAAAGTGGGGCAGGTGCACAAACCTAAGGCTTATGTATTTAACACTAAGACACAGTTTATCATAGAGTTGGACAGAGGGCTTTTAGGCCATCTGGTTCAAGCTTCTGCTCCTTGCAGGAGATTCTGAGCTACAGCATCCCAAACAGGTGGCTGTTCATCTATTTAGTGCTACATCCAAACCAGATCTATATTTAAAAGCATTATTTTGTTTTGTGAAGGCTTCCTGTATACTCCTCCATGTCACCAATGCTGACTCAGCAACCTTGGCCCGGCTACTGAGTTCTGGGGGAAAGAGTCAATGCCTTGAAAATGCAAGGTCAGCTTCAGGAAATAACGCTTACGATTCTTCTCATCCCTCTCTGCTGACTTCAGTAAGTGGTCCACCGTCTATGCTTCCCAAAGGAGTGTGAAACAACTGGCGTTGCAATTAGATTAGATTGCTAATCTGTAGATTAGTCCTAGCTATAGGGCTGTTGTACACATTACACAGAGGGAAACCTGGGACTGCCATTGAGAGTACGCCCCAAAGTTGTTCATCACATGTGCAAACTGCATTATTTGAAATGTTTGAAATGGCCCTGTGGAAAAGAGTGTTGAGAGTCATAAGGGCTCATCATCTAAAGGAGAGGAAGCCCCAGCGGAACTTCCTCCTCTGTGGAGGAAGGAGTGTTCGTTGCCTACAAACAGGCTCCTCCTGTTCTCCATAAGGCAATGTACTGCCCAGTTATCAGCTGACATGCTCCAGGATCATTTTGAAAACTCAGCATAGGTTTCCAATTAGCCAGATGGGCAGGAGGTCTTCAGCTGTTCCTAGTCAGCTAGATGACAGCTGGCAAAATTGAACGTGGTGTCCAACTGGAAAAAAGAACTGGGCAAATCCAAAGGTGCATTTTAAATAGAAATGTCACAGAACTGTGTTCTTTGCCAATGTAACTTCAGCCATTAAAAAAGAAAGAAAGACAAAATCTCCCACAGCCAATGAAAATAATCTCTGCTTGAGTGGGTTATTTAGGTTTCCCCTCAGCTAAAAATAAAATAAAATGTTAGAAACTAGAGATGTTTGGTCAAGACTTTGCAGTCAGGAGACCTGTAGCGTTGGTAGGCTTTATCTCTGTGTCAGTACTGATTTTAATACTATCTTGTTAATTTTATAATATCTTTTAGGCTGTTGAGATGTTTAAATATTACTATTATTATTAATTGTATTTCTATACCAGCCTTCATCCCAGGAACACAGGGCAGTTTGCAACGTAACAATGGAAGAATGCATGACATAGTAACAAGCAGTTTTAAAGTGGTTTGGAACACGGAATTATCACCATCATCATTATTTATCACATTTCTATACCACCTTTCATCTGAAGATCACAGGGCAATTTACAATAAAAAGAAAAATACAGATCATAGTAACCAACAAAAACACAACCCCTCCCACAACCTCAAAGGCCACAGATTGTTTAATTAGCTAAAGGCCTTGGAGAAGAGGAATGTTTTTGCCTGGCACCTAAAAATATGTAACAAAGGCGCCAGATGATCTTCCCTAGGGAGAGCATTCCACAAGTGGGGAGCCACTGCAGAAAAGGCCCTTTCTTGTGTTGCCACCTTCTAGATCTTTCACAGAGAGGGGCCTCAGATGATGAGTGCAGGGTCCGGATAGTTCATGGGTTAATGTCTATTTTTATTTTATTAACTACCTTGTGAGCTGTTAGAATTCCTGCTCCATGATTGCAGTCATAGGATTGTTGTCTATCACATGACAGTGTATGTTTTGACTCCACAGAGTGGGAAGTGATGAAGACAGGATGTTTGTGTTACAGTGTTCTGTGAAGTGGGACTATTGTCCTTTGTTCTTTTTCTCTTTGCTGTGTGATGCTAGAGAGAGAGGGAGCCATGATGCAGTGCTCCGTGTGTGTTGATATGTACACAAAGTAGATTAGCCAAAATGCTGAGTTGCTGAGGTCTGTCACGCGAACTGCGCAGACTCTGTGGATCCCTAAGTGTGCCGGTGTCTGTTGGCATTGGTCGCTGTGGTGTTCGGGCTGAAGAAAGGTTTTGAAGCTCTGGCATGAATGACCAGGAGGGAGAGAACATGCCAGTCGGGCATGTGTCTCTACCAGGGTCCTCCTCGAGTGTAGGAAGAGCTCCTGGTTCAGGCCAGAAGGCACAATAGAAATTATTGACACTACAAACCTTGCCCTCTTTTCCCATACTGCCCCATGTTGGACATGTTGAAACGAACCAGACCAGGGGTAGCCAAAGTGGGGCCCTCAAGATGTTCTTGGACTCCAACTCCCATCATCCCCAGCCAGCATGGCCCATGCTCAGGGATGACGGGAGCTGCAGCCCACCAACATCCGGAGGGCACCATGTTGGCTAACCCTTCACCAGGCCATTCACCTTGATAGCCCTTCTGTTACTTAGCTTGATATATGCAGCAGCCTGCTCTTACCCAGGTCTATGGTAGGAAAGCTACTCATAGCGCAAAGAGGAGTACCCAGTTGGGAGGTTAAGAAGTGTTTAAGCCTCTGGAACAAATTGGGGGCAGGGATGCTCTTTAGGTGGCAACGTGTATATAAAAACTTCGTGACATGCTACATTTGGTGGCCATCCTCGTTCTACTGAGCGAGGCCAAGGACTTCTGTCCAGATAGCACTGTTGAGAGAGGCATGGTGAATGGGGTCCTGGGAAAGAACAGGACACTGTGAGCTGTGGCGCTGGAAACCTGGTGCCTCATGGTACACCTAATTAAAGTACAGCAAAAGCACACCGTGTGCAGGCCAGTGTGGCATGGGAAGTCAGCACTCCCCTGGAACAAGGCTGGCCCAAGATGAACCACAAAATGGCATCCTCCCACCCTCCCTGCCAGGGAAGAAGGGGTGAGTGAAGATCTACATCAGGACCTGCTGACTCCGTGGATTCCACTGCCTCAGGCAGTTCCCTCATCTTGCCTCATGGGTGGAGCCTCTCCATGCCCTGCTCTCCACATGTGGAGGAAACAGTCATGGCCAAGCATGAATGACCCATTCTGAGGGAACATGCAATCCCCATTCCAGGAATCACCCCATGCTCCAAACTCTGCAAACAAAAAAAGGTCAAATTGACCTTGGGCAATTCAGAATCTTTTCATCCTATCCGTATAAGGAATATAAAACGGAAGGTGTGTGTGTGTACATATAAGTTACAGAGTACTAAAGCAGCACAGAAGAAACATTATTTCAAAACACATTATTTTAAACCTTCCTTTTCACAAGCCTGCCATCAAAACATTGGGTGGAGATAGGATTCTTATTTCATTATGGCAGGATAAGCACATTTACTATGGCAGGCTTTATTTCAAGGGGGATTTCAATTTGGCATTTTCACTAACATTGCAAAGGAACTGTGAACCACAACCCCTTTCAGAAATCAAGCAGGCCCAGGGATCCTCCCCTGTTCTGCTTTTATCATCAGCCATTCCAGCCATGTAGCAATGCAGTTTGGATGATGCTGGAGGGCAGACCTTAAGCAAGAAGGTGAAATGTATGACTGTGCTCTGTGTCACTGGACATTTTATACACAGCAACACACGGTGACCAGCATTCATCTCATTGGTTAACTGTACAGAAAGTTGATGGAAATGTACTTTGAGAAGGGACTTTATTCCTCCTAGGCAACAGAGACTGAATTTTGGAGGAGAAAGACAGCATTAATTGAGCACTGCTTTCTTAAGAGCCTGAAGGAGACCTGAACCCAAAGTACTCTCTTCTCTCAACCTTTTCAGCAGCACAAAGAGAAAGAGAGCGGGGGTTCCGTTTTCCAATTATTATTTCCCCACAACTTCTCACCTGTGTTTGGACAGTTATGCTAGAAAGCTGGTGTTGCTTTAATAGTTAGAATGTCAGCCTAGGACTGGGTAGACCCAGGTTCAACTCTCCCCACAGCCAAGGAGCTCATTGGGAGATCTTGGGCCTGTCACTATATGTCAGCCTGGAAGTCAACACAAAGCTGTTCAGATTGTTCCTAGAGAGTGATTGGGAGCAGGCCTGGGCTCAATCTGCCACACCCGTGCCTTCTCCTATTCCTTTCACCATGAAAATAAGTCAGGGTTTAATCTTTCAAGTTCAGGAGAGATGTTGCATTCTGATAAGAGCAGTTAATTTCTGTGAGGAGATATGGGGAGGTCATGCACAAGGACATGACCCACTCCTGACTTCTCCTTAGGTACAACATGGATGGAGGCAACGTCTGAAAAGGGCACAAGTTTGATTGCAAGGAATGAGTTTGTGCAAATCACTCTGCCCAATAATTTATTCCAAATGTTAATTCTTGGAAAGCTATCAGACATAAAATATTAATGTTATCATGTTGGAAGGAAGGAAGGAAGAAAGGAAAGAAGGAAAGGAAAGGAGGGAAAAGACAGACTGCATGTAAACCCACATAAGCCTTTGAGCCCTAAGCAAAGCAATTTTACCTGTGACTGTGCATTGACATTGGCCCCGCTCGTAACCAGCACTTTCACCACTTCGGTTTGCCCAGCCAGAGATGCTATGTGCAGAGCTGTGTTTCCTTTCTGAAATGAGATAAGGGGACGGAATGTGAAACATGCCTAATGAACTCCAGTAGCATATGCAGCAGGAAGACATGGCAGAACTTGTCAATCGAGTAACAGGCTCTGTGTTCGATGTCCAGGGATATTACTGGGGTCTTGCAAATTATTTTGGCAGTGTCCCCATTAGAAATTTAGGCTGCTGCAGTTCGTAACTCATCATACTACCTAACTGTTTTAGAGTTAAATCATTTTAATACATATCAAGAAAAAATGGCTTAAGATATTATAAATACAATAATTTAAATATTACAAGCTAAATCATTGGTGCTTGGAAAAACCTGTAGAGTGATGAGGGCTACTTGAAATATGCATTACGAGACTGCAGCTAATCTGCATGGTTTTATTTGGATTTCACTGACATAATTCCCATACTGAGATACAAAAGTTGAATTAAGTGGAAGACAGAATTATAGATCATTGTACAACAAGTCAAACTTTCCAGAATTCCTTCTTCCTTAGTGCAGCTATGAAAAGTAAAAGATATATGTTCACTTTTCCATATGATCAGCGTTATCCAGGAGTGAATAATTTTTTGGACCAAGAACCACATCACCAAAGTGGAAAGATTTATTTTTTTAAAAAAAAGATGTTAAAAAAAACCTTATGCAAACCTTAGGGATCAGTCAATTAGAACAATAAGTCCTTTTCCCCCCTCAGCGGCCAGAGTCAGCACCTACCACTTGAATTTGCAGATTGAGAGAACAATGCCTTTGGCATGCTAAGTGTTTTTTCTACCAAGGATCTATCTATCCAACCCTAATCACTGACTATATGGAAAGTGGGCCTGTAATTGAAGGACGACTCATTCCCTGATGGGAATTTGCCTATATATTTGTCATCTGTATGACAGGAGATTTCACACACAAAAAATTACATCACACCTTCCCCTACAGCTCCTGACCTTTAAGGCCTTATTGTCTGCATTCAATTGGCCAACACTTTGTGAGTGAGGAATCTGTGTAGGAAAACAGCAGGACACTTAGATATCAGCTAACAGACCTTTGTTGCTGCGTCCACATTGGCACCTCTCTGTATCAGTTCTGAAACAACTTCTACGTGGCCTTCTTTGGAGGCGAGATGGAGAGCATTCAACCCATTCTGATAAAAACAAAAAGGAATGGGAAAGGTTGGTGCAGGGTGCCCAGAACAACACGCAATATGTCAAGAGGCCTAAAAGGTCACATTCCAACACGATGAGAGCTTGCGGAAAGGAAATAAAGAAAGCTATTCTCAAACCCATTTTCTAATTAATTGCTTCTATGAAGCAATACATATTTCAAAGTGGTAAGCTACCTTGTAGTTGGAACACACTACAAATCGATTCTAACAAGCATCCTTTGGACAATACAATTACAACCACCTCTTTTTTGCACAGTATGATGTGCCCTGATGCTGCAGTATTAAGCAAGAGCCAGACTTCAGCTAGACTTACTTCCTTGAATGTTAGAGCGTTTTCCCTCATGAAATCAGAACTTAATGCAAAGCTGTACTCCTATGTGCAGTTCCTGACTTACATGAGAGTTAAGCCCCAGTGGACTTAGTAGGTCTTACTTCTAAAGTAGACATGAACAGAATAGCACTGTTGACTTATCTCACTTTGTTTTTTCTTTTCTACTTCCATCCTTTCTCCCTTCTGTTCTGCATATATTAGTTCGTGAGCCATTTTGGCAGGAACCTATTTACACTTTGTACAGTGGTTATGTAAGTTGAAAGAATAATTATGATGATGTAATGATCCACATAGTTCCATTTGTCTAAACTTTAGGACTGTACCAAATGACAGCTGAAGTAGGTGCAAATGTAAATGAGTAAGAATTCAAACCAAAACACTTGTTAATCAAATACTTATACAACCTGATTGCAGATGTTGATGTCCACTCCACTTTTTAAGTAGTCAAGAGCCTTTTCTAAGTTGCCTGCCCGGGCAGCACGTAGGTAACTTGCATTGGTGTCAGACTGCAAGAGAAGAAAAAGAGGAAATAAGACGTTTAAAATCCTGAACGCAAGGCACAAACTAAGTGAAGCTGACATATCAATTGCACTTTGTGCTTTGTAACTGGAAACATTCACACACTGAACCAAAATAATCTACATTCTGCACGAAGATAATTCACATTCGCCAATTCAATAATATATTTTATTTACAATATTTTTTTTCTTAAGCCAGTATTTTTTAATAATAACAAAAAAATCCCCCCTTGTCAGATGGCATCAGTATAGATCAGATCCAGCCCAATTGTATGTTGCACATGATGGCATTCCCAACACACATTAGTAATGCTTGCATGTGTATAACAAGTTTTATTATTATTAACTGCTCAGCTTGCTATCTATGTGAAATACTTTTGTTATATAAAAGTCTGTGATGTAGAGTTGTGCATACTCTATAAATTGTACACACTCCAGCCTTAGTACTAGCATTCTGATGGACTCCATCTCCCATCAGTCCCAGACAGCATAACCAACAGCTAGAGATGATGGAAATTGCAGTCCACCAACATCTGAAAGGCACCAGTTTGGCTATTCCTTCTCTACAGAAGAAATCTACAGAAACAGTCTGTGTGGCTTGAGGTCACAGCATGCCTTAGTGTGTGCACATGGAAAGGTTAGGGAGGCATATCTGCATTAGTCTGAGAAAGTAAAGAGTGAACAAGTGTGATTAAGGTAGCCTGGGTATGAAAAGGGATGTCCAAGGATTCCACTGCAAATGGACGATAATGCAAAATTCCCTCCATACCCTTGTTAGCTCAGAAATGGAAGCACTTGGAGCGAAAGCAATCAGCATGAGTTCTTAGTAGATTTTTTGAAAGTCCATAAATTATGTACAATTAACTATGCATCTTGGTAAACATGCAGTGCAATATAACTTTAAAAATATATATTCATATTTACTAGTTATCTCCTCTCTGCTCCCTGTAGATTTGTAAAAGGCTCATTCCTTTCCCAATTCAATTTCCCACAGAACAGAAGCCCTCAAAATGCTTACACATTTACACAAAGTAAAATAAGACCGTAAAAGTAAATACTGTAATTTTTTTATCATTTCTCTTAAGGCCTGTTCAGGCATTATGCTTGAACAGGAGATCAGTGGCGTAGCATGGGGGGTGCAGGGGGGGCAGCCGCACCGGGCGCAACACCTGGGGGTTAGGGTTAGGGGGCGCAAATCCATGGGTTAGGGGGCGCAAATCCATGGGTTAGGGGGCACAAATTACTTGCCTTGCCCCGGGTGCTGACAACCCACGCTACGCCACTGCAGGAGATATAAACTCATATAGGAGGCACTGGGCTTTGTACGCCAACCTCACCCCCCAACACCCCCATATGTACACCGGTCTCTTCCTGACCATCCGATGATGATCAGGAAAGGTCTGCAGGGGTGCACTATCCATGTTTGCTTGGCTTCAATTCATGTTCAAGAGAACCCGTGCAGATAGCCCCCTACAAACCTTCCATACTCGACACTGGAAGGTTAGGGACTATGAGGGCAGGATAGCCATGTGTTTCTCCATGCTCCCTATGCGAGCTATTTTCAGATCAGGCACAACACCTGGATACAGCTCTGTGATTGCTTTTAAGCTATAAATCACCTTTGGTTCCTTGACAGAAAGGAGATGTCTTTCGGTGACTTTTGCCCAGTGCCAGCACAATTACCCAGCAATCACTATTATCGCTACACAAGCCACATATGACTAATAGCTATTTGGGGTTTCAGGGCTGGATTTCATGCAGAGACTTTGACATCACAGGTTCCACCTGCTGGGAAAGAACTACAAGCAAAAACAATTTGGCTGATTATGAAGCTGGCCTCTCACTTCTAGACTTCTCAAGTAGCCAACTGCTCCCTCTTAAGACTCTATTCTATCAAGTAACCATTACCAGGGGTCTAAAAAGCATGTGAGCTCTAGATTCTGTTGCCAAGGCACCTGCCAAATTCGGGCAGCTTCTGTCCACAAGCTATCAGGTTTTGTGCAGGGGTGCCCCCACCTTCCCCCACTCCCCCAAAATTCCTCCCTGGCTCCTAACCTTTCTCTCCAAGTATTATTCTAGCTCTGACTCTGCCATGCAATATTCCACCAGATTCTGCCCTGGCTTGAATAATCTGGATGTCCTTTCTTTCCAATGGTGGCTGCTGCCCATTGGCAGGTAGGGAGGTCAGCAGTAGGTGGCACTAGAGGCAACGAGTTCTAGCTTTGTCCCCATCCTGCTGAATACTAGCAGGGCAACACTGAGACTTAGGAAGAGGAAGCTGGTGGCCAGGAACACCTCCAGGACTGGCTATATGTAAGGAGGGAGGCAAGTAGGGGCTGGCTGATGGGGCAATGACTCATTTACCCAAATTAACCAGCCTCCACTGCCTCCTTCACTCAACCACATGCTGTCCCCACCCAAAGTGGCCCTTATTTCTGAAATTGCAAAACGAGCAACCTGAATCACTCCCAACACTTGCTAACTGCTGTGAACAATGCATGTTATCACAGGAGGCAGGTAATACTGAAGCTCTTTCAAACAAGCAGGCACATGGGCACGTATATAGAAAGCCAGCATTTTATCAGGATTATCAAGGATCTCAGGGACTTTTTTCTGTCGCAGTGTTAACAAGTTGCCGGTTTGGCATAGTCAGCAGGTGGGTAAAAAAAATAATAAAAAATCTCCATCAGCAGTTTTCAGCAGTTTCTGGCCAGAGAGGGGAGGGGTGGTTCAGGGAGAGGAATGCTGTTGATAAAACCCACTCCTCAGAGATAGTGGGATCCAAACTAAATATAAAACAGAGACTTAACATGGGCAGCCTTTCAAAGTCATTGCATTTTTACCCCCCCCCCACTGCTTGTGGGTTTTTTGGCAAGTACAACTTTTCTAACAACCCTGATGTGAGAAGCCATCACAATTACCTCAGCCATGTAACTAGTAAGGGCACAACATCCCTAACAGGTTGGCTACCCCTGGTTAAAGTCTGAATTTATTTTCCCTGTTTTTAAAAAGGTCGCCTTGCCCTTGTGTAATGGTTACCAGCTTCCCACTTGTGTGTTGCTTTTACTTTGAATAAAACACACACACACACACACACACACACACACACACACACCGCCACCACTGCCGCCATGACATTTTCAAGTGAAGGAGTTTTAAAATTAAAGGTTGTGGCATGGAGTGTGGGAAGTTCGATGGGGATTCTTGGCTTTTTCACTGAGTGCATTGCTAACATTTCTTTCTCATTAGGAACAAATGATTAAAATAGAAACAAAAACAAAAAGAGGGAGCCTTGGCTTTTGATTTTGTAAGGTTGCATACATACTTTCTAAGGAAGGGGTGGGCAACATGGGCCTTCCAGATGTTTTGGACTACAACTCTCATCAGCCCCAGAAAGCATGGTCAGTGGACAGGGATTACTGGAATTGTAGTCCACAACACCTGGAAGGTCCCATTTTGGCTAAGCCCTGTTTTGTGAAGTAAGCATCACTGAAGTTAGTGGACTTACCTCTGAGTAAGCATGCATAGGATTATGCTGCACACAAGTTTTGTCATGGTTACCAAGTTATCAAGGGACGCGGGTGGCGCTGTGGGTTAAACCACAGAGCCTAGGATTTGCCAATCAGAAGGTCGGCGGTTCGAATCCCGGCAACGGGGTGAGCTCCTGTTGCTCGGTCCCTGCACCTGCCAACCTAGCAGTTCGAAAGCATGTCAAAGTGAAAATAGATAAATAGGTACCGCTCCAGTGGGGAAGGTAAACAGCGTTTCCATGCGCTGCTCTGGTTCGCCAGAAGCGGCTTAGTCATGCTGGCCACATGACCTGGAAGCTGTACGCCAGCTCCCTCAGCCAATAAAGCAAGATGAGCGCCGCAACCCCAGTTGGTCACGACTGGACCTAATGGTCAGGGGTCCCTTTACCTTTACCTTACCAAGTTATCACTTGCAGAAACCTCATTGAAACATGAAATTGAACTATTGTACTCTTGGACAATTCATTTCTTCACCTTTCAGTAGGTCTCCTGAATGACAAGTTCATAGTGGACCACAGCCAACACCTTTCAATCTTCTGATGTTTGGAAACCCTTAAGGCTGAACACCCATGGCAAAACTTGTTTGTTCCATGTTGTCCCACAGGGCTACCATATTTATTTATTCAATCATTCATTCATACATACACACATACCTCTGAATTATAAATTCAAGATTATGCAGCAACTTGTGGTTCAAGCTCTCAGGCCCTGCCAGTAAAAAACGTTTATTTACTGTTAAGTGTCTCATATCCTCCAACCTTTCTCCTACGAAAATAGGGATGTCCCATTCAATAACAACAACAATAACTATTATAGTTACTGTTATTATATTTCTACTTCAGCTACTCTCTGTAGCTTCCAACATATATAAAAACATAATAAAACTTCCCCATACAGGGCTGCCTTCAGATGACTTCATACCCTCCAATATTTCTCTGATGAAAATAGGGACATCCTAAGGAAAAGCAGGACATTCCAGGATCAAATCAGAAACCGGGACGGCTTCTGTAAATCTGGGACTGTCCCTGGAAAAAGGGACACTTGGAGGATCTGGAGTTTTCCATCATTAACTGGTATGCTTTTGACAGCATGGGGAACACAGTACCCAAGGATGCTCATCTATCATGCCCTATTGCCCCAGGACCAGGATGCACATGAGATGCATGTGACCATCAAGAGACAAAAACTGCCCTTACTAACAGCCTAATGATGAAGCACATGTGGGAAGGGGGCAAAAATGGCTGTCCAGTGCCAGTCACCTGGCTGCTGGACTATTTCCTTGCTTGCTTCCCATGCCTGCTGGTGCAGCTTGTTCTTGTCCTGTTCTGTTTTGATGTAGCCTACCTCCTGCTCACAGACTTTTACCTCCATCTTGGATCTCTTGCCTGCAATATGAATTTCACAACAGCCTGCTTCCTCTGCCATTCTTAACCAAGAGCTGCTGCCATTTCTTGGAGCCAGAAACCAAGAACTTGACCCTTTGTGATTAGTTATCAATGCTTTGATTTTTACAGCTCTTCCCAGGTGGCTCATAAGATTTCTTATAAACCAGAGATTGCATTATTTGAGTTGGGGGTTGGGGAATAACATACATTGAAAGTAAAGTTCACCTAGAAAATGAAGGTGGAAGTCAGCAGTGTAAAATCCCAAAGAGAGAGATTCTCTCTCTCAAGTGGATAATTATTCTTGGCCCGCTGTTATAGCCTTTTGCGATTTTCAAATTGTTTGAATGGCTGGTCCCATACAGACAGAACACTTTAGGTTGCTATTAGAGCATTTTTTCAGAGGAAATAAAACACAACACCCTTTCTTTTCAAGTGTCAACATTTCTAAGTGGTCAATTGTGTTCTTTTAATTGCCACTGTACAAAGAAAAGGAAAATGGGTGTCTTCTGACCAGTCAAATATCAAGCAAACAATGGGGCTGGGACACTGATCAAAACTGGCTGCACTGTAGATGTTCAGCGTTGCCTTTCTCTGAAACTGCAGCTTTCAGTGTGCTTAGCCTTGCTTAGCCATGCATTGAATATGATCTCATATTCCCTTTTTACATTAATTATGGAGTTCCTGTAGCTGCAGTGCAGATAATGGCAAATTGGAAATGGTCAGAGAAGAAGCCACAGTCTGTATGGTATGCTCACACATAAAGTGACTGATGGTTTATCACTGTACCTTTTTCACATCTAATAATGATTGGTATAAGCTGAAGATAATTATCTTTACTTAATTCAGATAGAGTGGTACCTCGGGTTATATACGCTTCAGGTTACAGATTCCGCTAACCCAGAAATAGTGCTTCAGGTTAAGAACTTTGCTTCAGGATAAGAACAGAAATCTTGCTCCAGCGGCGTGGCAGCAGCAGGAGGCCCCATTAGCTAAAGTGGTGCTTCAGGTTAAGAACAGTTTCAGGTTAAGAACAGACCTCTGGAACGAATTAAGTACTTAACCTGAGGTACCACTGTACAGCATAAACATTCCAGCTGTGTTGGTTTTTTTATATAGTGTGTTTTTAGGGGCCAGCCCAAGACATTTTGCTGCCTGAGGCAGAACATAAGTTGGCACTTCTTCTTTCCATCACCAGACTGGTAAGTGAATCTTGGTTCAGTGTTGGACAGAATCCTACGGTGCCCCTGAGGCGAGCAGGAGAGCTTACAAAGTGCATAGCAGATGCAGCTCCAACACCTTATTGTTACTGTGCACACCTCAGGGTTTGCCACCTGAGGTAGCTGCTTCATTCTGCCTAACGGTGGGATCCGGCTATGTGTAAACATGCAAAGTAAAACGCCAATAGTTCAACTCTGATTAAGCACATGGAGAAACTGGCTTGCGTCCATGGAAGGGAGGGCAACCTATGTTGCCCCCTGCCTCTGGTAGCAAAATTTCTTGGACTAACCCTCTCTCTCTCACACACACACACACAGAGGTATGTGTGTGGTTGTCTTGTGTCTAGTGTGACATACATGGGGACACTGTTATTCTGTGAGATGTTAGATAGCTAACTGGATTCTTTTAAATTAAAAAAAGTTGTATTTTATGCTATTGTAATAAAGCTTGATTCATTTTTATATAACAATATTTTTATGCCGCTGAATAATGTCCAAGGTGACTCAAGGCTCTGACAAGGGCTTTGAGCCCAACTCTTCCTGTCTAAAGCAAATACGCTTCATCTCATACACCACGTAACTTTCAAACTTCCTCAGAGAATCCTCTCCACAGCTGTTTGCCTGCTTGGGAACCTTCTTTTGGGGGTGTGAGAGGTGCACCTGAAGGTTGACTCTAGGGCTCAGTATTCACCATACCGTTAAAGCTCATCCAAAGTACATTCATTCTCTTAAAGTGCTGTGGTTTGTTAAGGGTTGTCGGGAACCATTACGCCTGTGAGGGGTAAACTGCAGCATCCAGAATTCTCTGAGAGAAAGAATGTGCTCCGTCTGTAGGGCCTCTGTTGCCTTATGCAAACTGAATGGGACGTACACACAAAATGCCACAGAAGCAGAGGAGAATTGGAAAGTGGCATTTAAAGATTATTTGGGAGAAACGTATCTGAGATTATGGATCTTCTCATTGAGATCCACATGCCAAGCTCTGCAGGAAACCCAGAGTTTATTTTTTAAAAAACTATATACCGCTTGATTCTTTAAAAAAAACAACAACCAAACACCCTCAAAGGATTCCTGGGAACACAGTTGGAAAACTATGGCCCTACACCACTACAAAAACAGTATTTATACCATTTTCATGTTATTTTGAATGTTTTTGTGGTATTTAACATTACTGTCATAGCATGGGTTTATTAGAAGAGCATTAGGTTGTTGTTTGGCATCCCTACTCCACTGTAAACATTTGTTGTGCAAACCTCTAGTGGGTTCTCATTGTTCTTGAACAGAACACATTCTGGCTTGTCTCCCAACAGAAGGATACGAACATTTTTCATGGAATGGGGGTAGCAACCCTATTTTGAAGTGATGAACTTCTGTTTGAAGTCTATCCTGGTCTTGCTATGTACAGCATGGAAGAAATCTTTGTACACAAAAGCTGTAGATTATGTACATTCTCAACAGAGAAGAAACTAACCCAAATGTGGCACAGCCAAAACCAGCTAAACACACAGCAGAATGAGCTGGTAGTAGGGACTGTACCACTTTCTCCACTTGTAGAGTCTGATACCACTTGAAAACAAACAAAAGACAAACAAAACAGCTCTCTATAAACAAGCGCAATGGACTAACACTTTCCTTGTTGTGCTCGTTTTCTGTTTAGTTGAGAGTTTTAATGTAGAGAAGCATTCAAAAATGTGATCCCTCTCCCACAGATTGAAGTGGTGCAGCCCAGGTTGTGGGCTTGAGCCCCACGTTGCATTGCAGGGGGTTGGTTTGGATGACCCTTGTGGTCCATTCCAATTCTACACTTCTTTGATCCTATGACCACCTTGGGTGGCAGGATCCACAGGGGCAGCAGATAGTAGGTACTGCTAGTCTCTTTTCAGCTTTGTTCCCAACATAGATCTTTATATCCCTCCCATGTTCCTGATGCAGATCTTCACTCACCCCTAGCAAGGCGGAGGCACCATTTTGTGGTTTGCCTCAGGTGCCAAAATGTCTCGGGCGGGTCGGCCCTGCTTGGAAGAGCACATTGCCTCTGTCTCCTTTAGCAGATTTATGCCCCCAATTTTAGGCGCTCTCTCTCTCTTTTTTTTGGGTCTCAGATCTTGCCAAATTTGTCACTCAGCGAAAATAAAAATGTAAATTATCTTCTTTAGTGAGCTGTTTTGACAAGGGGCAATCAAGCTCGACACAGGATTCCCATCTACCAATTGATCCAAGACTTTACATCTTGACAAACTTCCTTGGTAGCAAATGGATTTGGCTTTCCAAATGCTGAAGAGAACTGGCTGGGCTGGCCTCCTACCCCATCTGGTATATAATAGAGTGTTCTAGAACAGACTTGAATGGGATGTACTACTGGACAGAAGCAAAACAATCCACACCCCTTTAGCTCCTCCTGGGAACAAAGCCCAAGAAACCTATCAAGACGCTAGGGGAATGTGTAGAACAGAATTAAACATAATATTTGATCCCTGCTAGAGGAAAGCAAGTGGGACACGGGTGGTGCTGTGGGTTAAACCACTGAGCCTAGGACTTGCCGATCAGAAGGTCAGTGGTTCGAATCCCCGCGACGAGGTGCGCTCCCATTGCTCAGTCCCAGCTCCTGCCAACCTAGCAGTTCAAAAGCACGTCAAAGTGCAAGGAGATAAATAGGAACCGCTCCTGCGGGGAGGTAAACAATGTTTCCGTGCGCTGCTCTGGTTCGCCAGAAGTGGCTTAGTCATGCTGGCCACATGACCTGGAAGCTGTACGCCGGCTTCCTCGGCCAATAAAGCGAGATGAGCGCCGCATTCCCAGAGTCAGTCACGACTGGACCTAATAGTCAGGGGTCCCTTTACCTTTACCTAGAGGCAAGCAAATGGGGGGGGGGAGGCATGCAGAGCAGTTGCCCAGAATTAATTTACCTTCTTTTGGGGGCAAAGCCTTGAAACCCCTCCAGATGTTTTGGACAACAGTTCCCATGAAACCCACTCAGTGGGCACACAGGGGCTGATGGGAATTGCAGTTCCAAACATCTGGAAGGCACCATGCTGCTTTTTCTGGACAAATTTTGTAACCCAGAGTGTTGTCTTTTCTATCCTGAAATGAACTAAAAAAGAAAAATGACATCAATAACATCAAAATGTTGGCAACCTAAAACTGTGAGCAGGTGTTTGCATGTGTGTGTGTTATAGATTAACATTTTGAGGTAGTTGGGTCATTGCAGTCCTATACTTGGGAGGCAGTAAGTGGAATCCTTATTTTCCTGAATTTGTTTAAACTGTTATACTGTATTTATTATTTTATTTAAAAGATTTATAAAAGGTAGCTTGCATACAATATTAAAATGCAGAAACAACCGTAGCAAGCTAATTACAAAAGCCATCATACCGTGCTAAAAAATATAAAAAGTCATAAAACCAGCCATAACACAGAGGCTAATAAAACCAGCTTAATAAAACAAATTCAGAACCATTCTCACCATCTGCTGACTCACTCATTGGGAGGTACAAAAGAAAAAAGCAAAAACTGACATCAGAGGCAGAGGATTTTATTACCAACATTTTACCTCCATAGTCTGTTATTCAACCTGGCCATTGCTATATGATTTCATTTCTACAGCAGAGGCCCTGATAATTCTTTTTGCACGGAACAGTTAACTATAAAATGACATTAAAATACTGTTTTCTGGTGACACAAAGAAAAAGAAAACAAAGCATTGTTTTCTGTTACTTTCGGGAGGCCCTTAAATTTCTTGCCAGTTTATATATACCCTGTGCTATTTGAACAGATTTTTATTTCCCCTTTAAAAAAACGAACTGAAAACCAACCTTGTTGGGCAGGGACACATTCATATAAAATAGATGTGACTTTAATCCTTTTCTTTCCAAATAAAATTTCAAAAAATTGTGCCAAAATTACTTAAAATCTAATCCATACACTGCCTTGGTGCTGCTTCTCAGGTTCCATGCCACATCAACAACATTTTAATTCAGAAACCACACCTAGCAGGTACATGCCATTGCTTTCCATGTCGCACCAGCAATCTTTGAATCAAAGAACCATCTCATTTAGGGAACTGTATGTACTGCATTTGTTTCTCTAACTATTAGAGTTTTAGTTGAGATGCTCAGCACACCTTCCTCCACTTTTTTATTTTTTGCAGAGAAGATAAATAAACACAACATATCCAAGTTGGCAGCTGTGTGTAGGTAGCAGTACAATCTAATATTTGAGGAACTCAAATATGATCAACTATTGCCTCCCCACCCTTGCCCATCTTCAGTTGGGAAACAAATATGGAATGATAAAAGGAGGTTGATCTTTTATTTGGTCTTGTCGCTTTGCGAAACCACAAGTCAAATATGTGTTTCTTCTTAGGCTGAGTCAGATTAACAGCGGGAAGGGGCTAAACTGTTGTGTAATCACCAAATCAAGCTATAGTTTTGATTCATATCCATTTTTGAAGTTAATATGCTTTAAGAACAGCTTTGTAAGAGGAAAAGGTGGCCACCCTGTGCAATATTTACTAGACTGCTGGGGGCTGCCAGAGAAGGGGTGGAGAGTTCTGCCTCTTCTGCCACAGCCTGTTGAACTTCCATAATGGTGCAAGAGGACACAAAAAGCACTCAATCAGTGGCGGAGCTTCATGCTCTGGCACCGGGGGGAGGGGGGCGGAGAGCAGGTGGGGGCAGCGCTGGCACAGGCGGGGGGGGGGCAGCCGCGATGGCACCCACTGGGATTGCACTGCCAGGGGCGGTGTCTTCCCCCGCACTCCTCTTCCTCTGCCACTGCACTCAATTCTTCCTCCCATCAACCTGTTCACTTGCTACCAGGCTATTGCTAAAATGCAATGCATCTTTAGAACAAATCCTCAACACCAAAGGCAAAAACTTTCCCTCTTTAGGTTCTATAGACCTTTAAACAAAATAACAAAAAACAACAACTATTGCTTATAAATGAGTCATGTCAACAGAAACCAATCATCAAAGTAACAAATGAAGACTTTTGCCATAACTTTTAACAATTGTACACAGGCCGGAACTGACATAGTGACATATTCAAAAGTCACAACTTCAAAATGTGACACAATGGTTTTCAGCTGAATCAATTAATAGACTTTTAAATGGAATGTCACTCTGTTCCCTGCAAATTGCTGTAAGTCAGAATGATAAAACTCATTTCAATGCCATTGTTCCCTCTATAAGATAACCAGTAAAAAGAGTTACTCATTGGAATTAGGAAGGCTGAACAATGCCCTCAGATGCACTCAAAGTAAAGAAGGCGGTGACATTTTTCCTAAAACATTGAAAGAAGCAGCAATAAGGAACTTAAGTTCTGGTAATCAAATGTGCTTTATGTTTGACAGTATTAAACAAATAATAATAATGTTTTTTCAAGGAATGCCTTCCCCTGTATCTGCCTACCCATGCCATTAGATCTGCAGGTGGTCAATGGGTGGGGAGGCCTGTCTCATCCCACCACTGGGGTAAGTGCATGAGATATGGCCTTCTCTGTGGTGGCACTGTGACTCTGAAACAGCTTCCCCTGGCACCGTTATTGGTATCCCAGTGCCAGACTATGACTCACCTGTTCATTTGGGCATTAATGAGCAGGTAGTCACTGCTGGACTAACCTACTGGACTAATCTGCTCTGACCATCTGAAGTTGCTCTGTCCATCAATATATCTGATAATCTGCTTCAAAGGCTTTTTAGCAATCTCAGTCCCAAAACTCTTTACATATAAAAGTCTAATCTCCGCACTATGGATGAAACAAACTGCTTTCAATAGTGATTCCTCATTTCTTCAACGGCTGTCCTAAGAGAAACCAGAAATGGTTTCAAGCCAACGTTTACCGTCATTTTATAAGCCACTGTTTGCATTGCTGTTATTGCCAGTTCAGTTCTGCATAGATCAACAGGGACATTTCTGAATAATGTGTAGATTTAAACATCTCCATCTCATGTCCTCCTTGACTAAATGACAGGTTGCTCGGGGCATGGAGGGGTGTGAGCAGGAAGTGTTCTACAGTCTAGTCAAGCAAACTTCTGAACCACATCAAACCTCTTGCTCCCTCTGATAAGCATTGAATATTTAAAGCTGCAACAAGCGAACATTCAGGCAACATCCTGAAAACGTATTTCCAGAGTTCCTACTTATCTATTTTATGCTCTTTAACCCTGGATTAACCTCAACATTTTTAGTTGTTGCTAGTCACACAGATCTGAACTCAACAAATTCTAGAAGACATGTTTCTTCCCTGGCAATAATGATTTACTACTACAGCCCAAGACTTAAAAATCACTGGCCTGTTTCTATGTTAAGCAATGCTCATAGTTTTGATCCATTTTCCTGACAGTTCCAACATATGCCAGGGAGCAATATTGAAGTTCACAGTCCCTGTCTTCATTCCATCAAGTGAGGACATAAGACACACTCACTAACATTTCACAGATAGAAAAGGGATCTTGCTTGTAATGGAGATCGCTGCCTGATCATGACCCCATTACACACTCCAGTGGGGAGGGGTATTATTCTTCCTTTATTCTTATTCTGTTATTCCACAGTCCCTTGTCCTTTACCAGTTCAAAAGCTGAGATAGGATGTGTTCTTTCGGTAAAAAATATATTGGGGTGAGAGGAGGAACGTGACACAAATGGGACTGGCCAAGAAAGAAAGAAAGAAAGAAAGAAGAAGAAAATTGCAATGTGGAATGTTTCTGCCCTCCGCTAGGATATTGTTTCATTGCCTCTTCCACCCATCCTTCCACACACACCATGCAACAAACAGAATTCTGCAGGCACTGAGCATGCTCAGTTCTCACTGGGATGTTTCGGGGGTCCCCCCTTATTTTCACCCCTCCTGAATTTTTTGTACTTCCGCAAACCTTGGGGTTCCACCATGCTTGCTGATACCTCACCTCTAGTTCATGGGTGATGCTGTTTGGGCTGTATAAGAACACACTGTTTGCGGGGCAGTTATAATGGAATGAGCATTCATCCTGATTCGCTTGCATGATGTTTATATGTGTCTGATTAATCATTTGTTCACCCCTCACTTTTCAAGTTTAAGTTTATTTCAAGTTTAAGTTTATTTGTTGTGCTAGGGCAACAGAGCACTTCAATCCACTTTAATTGAGCAAACCTGAAGCTCTAGCATGCACTTGAATTATTATTATTATTATTATTATTATTATTATTATTAAATTTATATACCACCCTTCATCTGTAGATCTCAGGACAGTTCACAACATAAAATCACAATATAAGAAACACAAATACATAATAAAAAGAAGAACAAAACCAAACCAATAACACTCCCCCCACACACATTTAAAGGGCATCATACGTCAATCAGCCAAAGGCCTGGTGGAAGAGGAACATTTCCCCTCCCACAAAATGCTGACAGTCTGGAGGGACCCTTAATTGCGCTTATATTCTATCTTTCCTCCAAAGGATCCAAGGGAATGCATGTGGGAGCTGTTTCAGTTTATCCTGACAACTATCTTCATGAGGAAAGTCAAACTGAATGATGGTGACATGCCCAAGGTCACTGAGACAGCTTCACGGGTGTTTGAAGCAAATCTTCCTGCTTCAAATCCGATGCACTTATCAAGTCCAAAATTCCACAGCTCACTGGTAAAGAACAAGACTTCGGTGCACACAGTCCTAGTGCAATCAACGCCTAGTGTCTTCAAAGGATAGCAGGAGGGCTGGTGTGTGGGGGACCTGCTTAAGACCTTGGAGACCTGATGCCAATCAGAGCAGATATTACCAGGCTGGATTAAACAACAATCTGACTCAGTGTAAGGCAGAGTCCCACATTCTATGTAACTAACTACTACTCCCACACTGACTCTCAAGATGCCTAAACCTTCCCCGGAGGATGAATATGCCTAAGAATTGAACCCAGGACATGTCACAATCAAGGTAAAAGTCATGCTGCCAACTCTGCGAGTTTATTTCTAATTGTTGTGAAACTTTCCCAATGTATAAAGTGCTTTGCAATTTTTAGGTGGGAAAAATCTCTTTCTCATTCCAGTACATTTTGACTGGGGTCAAAGTATCCCCCCCCCCAATTGATCAAGCAATACAGTATACCATGTCCTTCACATTTTAAAACACCACCACCTAAATAAAAACAATTAATTCCAAACTCAATTATTTAAGAAATAGTCTCTATAACTGAGCTGCCCCAAACCTACCCATATAGTAAGCCATTTCCTAACAAATCCCCTTACAAATACACAAAGACCAGCCTACATCACGTTAACGCTTTTGAACAACTCTGTCTCTGAATGACCCACACAGCAGTTCAGCAAAGTCTGTGGATTAGATGCTGTTTTTGTTCCACGCCTTCTGAAAGTTTTAGCTTTATAACAAATCAAGAAACAGTTCGTCTAATGAGCAACATCAGTATTAGAGAAGCAAGCAATTACTATACCCTTTTGGAATTGCTCCCAGCCATAGTGTAATTCACATCGCATATTTGCGTCCTCTGTTCAAGCCATCTCTACACGCACTGACAGCCCATCTAGCTCCTGCTCAGCCTCTAACAAAACACCACAATTGCATTAATGCCCATGAACAGTGTGCAGTGGGTCAGCACACTTCCAAAGCCTCTGCTTTAGGGCAGAACAATTTCAGCTTCAACCTAGTTCATCTGTACACATTCCACCAAGTGTAGTTTGGCTGCACAAACAATCTACAACACAGGCTTTAAAAGAGAGATATGCCGGCAACTGAGACTTTCTGAGTATGCAACATGATCTATCCCATGAAAGCTGGCATAAAAGCTTTTCTTTTGGGGTCAAAATATGCACACAAACCTTTTTCACATTTCTTGTGCATGGCTCATGTTCTGCACAGCTACTGAGAAACCTGGGTTAATGCCTTAAGAAAAGTATACTTTTATGAAGTACACTAGGTTAATGTATTAAGAAAAGTATACTTTTATATTTTCAAGTATACTTTTAAGAAATATGCTTGAAAACCAACAGCCTAAACTTAAATATAGTGAACATAAGCAATGCTGAAACAGTACCACTCTGTATTTTAGTCCTATGTTTTTAAGTTCAAAATATGTTCTTTGCTTCAGCCTTTAAAACAAATTCCCTCTGCCTTCTTGACAGTGCATGGATTCAAGAAATTATTTCTCTCCTTGCTGGATCAGCCTAGCATTCTGTTTCCAACAAAAGTCTGCCAAGTGCCTCTGCAAGTTCACTAGAAGGGCATAAAGGTTAAGGTCACCTCCTGCTGCTTATTCTCAGCATCCAACACCAAGAACCATACTGTCTCTTAAGAATGGAGATGCCACTTGGCTCTCCTGGCTAATAGCCAGTATCAACAGACCTAAACTGCATGGGTCCGTGTACTCTTTTTAAAAGCTGCATAAGCCAGTGAATGCAACGATTTCGCCACAATGCATTCCAAGCAACGGGGACCCAATGAACAATATATTCAAGAACGCAGCTGGCACCAGCCACAACTGGCTAGAAAAGACTTGGGACGTTGCAACTGTAGCTCTGAACTTCAGCTAAACCTGATTGTTGCAAACTGGGTTTCAATCATGGACAACGGTCCTCCTTTCAGTGTTCTGGCTTGCCCTCCAGGAGCCCTGCACCAATAGTTACACACACACAGTGGTATCTCGGGTTAAGAACTTAATTCGTTCCGGAGGTCCGTTCTTAACCTGAAACTGTTCTTAACCCGAGACACCACTTTAGTTAATGGGGCCTCCCACTGCCGCCAGAGCACGATTTCTGTTCTCATCCTGAAGCAAAGTTCTGAACCCGAGGTACTATTTCTGGGTTAGCGGAGTCTGGAACCTGAAGCGTCTGCAACCTGAAGCATCTGTAACCCGAGGTACCACTGTACTCCAATTGCCTCTAGGAAGAGTTCTGGTTTCTGTCTCTTCCTGGTGTCTCATGGCCCCTATTTTGCCTTCTGGGATAAAACTCAAAGGGTTGTATTAGAAAGTGCATGTGTGAAAGATATACCCTCTTCCTCAGGTCTTCCTGAAAGTTAAAAATCTGGATGGGGGGGTGCATCTTGACTCTGTGGATGTACATGGAAGGGCACACACGTCTCCACACTGCTTCCATTCTCTCCCCCCCCCCAAAAAAAACACCTCCTCTCTAGCTGGTGTATGTTGCTGAGTGGGTTTGGATTAAAGCTGTTCTATTAAAAGTACAACCTGACCTATTGTAAGGTTGAATGCTTGGTTACACATTCTTAGGAAACGGTTGCAGCCCTCAGCACAACCTGCTGCAGCTTGCGAAGTCGGGCTATTGCGCCCAGGAAATGAGCACAATCAAAGTCTATCAGGCAGAGAAAAGCCTTAGCAGGGGAACTAACAGGCATTACTAATGCGTACACATCCTAATTTTCTTTGGTCAGGTGTTGGAGGGTATGTTGCTATAATACAACCTGAAACACAGTAGCCTGAAGTTGAAGGATCAGGACAGGGGAGGAAACAGTTTGTGAAAACTCCACCCCCAGGGAGGTGCCCATATCTCTTTGTGCAACTGATGCAGGGAACTCTGCATTGACTTTCACAAGCTCTGCTGCCCCTTGTGTTATTGTCGCCAGCTGTTCTGCACCGTAAATTAATCTGTGGGTAATCCAGCAACTAAAGCTGCTTCTGAAAATATGCTTACAAAAATTATTTCAGATACAATAAGATCACATATCATGATTTATCTGAGCTGATATTGTCCCCCCACCCCAGCTTAAATGCATTGTGTGTATCTGTGTATTGATGCATTTATGTGTGTGTGTGCATATTATATACATACAGAGATATATACACGCATAAAAACCACCTAACTACACATAGCCACCCACACAAATGTATGTGTGAGTACCCATCCAAGTTCATTGACATTTAAACAAGGCTGTGCAAGACAATATGGGTGTATTATTCCTTTCGAATTATTTTCATCACCACAATTCATCATGTAAATACTGCTGACCTTCAGGAGGAATTTATTCTCCTTTTACCAGCAATACCTGAGGAATAACAACCTTCACAAGAGCGATTGATTTTTGCAACTATTGCTGTTCTACAGGAAAATCCATTATATCCCTCCACGATCCCTCCCCAATTAATTGCTCAAATACTGCATAATGTGGTTTACAGGATTGTGACCTAATCTTGCGAACTAATGTTCCAACGAGAAATCCTGTCCACCTAAGCACCACCTCTGAGGTCATAGGATAAATTGCACCGCACGTTTTCAGGATTTTTTATTTGATTTCGTATCTGCAGCATCAGCACTTTTAGCTCCCTTTCCAATAACATATGTTTCAATTCAGCCAGGTATGGCCGTTTGATATATTAAGACCTTGCTAGAATTTACCTGGTAAAATGTCACAAAATGAAAAGCGTTATAAAATAATATTCACCCAAGCTATTCTAGGCCTCTTGACACAAAACAGCCCATGTTTTAATTCTTCCAGAATCCCTTTATGCAGCATCCTGAACACACCATTTCGATCACAGTGGAAAGCGATCTTGCATCATTCAGCTTACAGATGAAACCGAACACAGTCAACAAAATTAAGCCACTAGAGACATGTGAACATTTATCTGCAAATAGATAACTGCCCTGGATGTTAAAAGTTCTACTCCTGCTAACTAAAACAAAGCAAAACACACATTATTAGCTTACGAGTACGTATAAATCAAAAGGCACTCTTGTTACAGCATCCGCAAAGGCTTACTTGGTCCAGGAAGCATTCTCCCTCTTCCACTGCCATTTTCTGTGGCCAAATATGAAATATGATGACTCAATTAGTTAACACTTTGGACACTGCATTACAGCTAAAAATAGCCACCAAGCAGGAAGTGCCGATTTTTTTTTACAAAGCAACTAAGCTTGGTCACTTGTTAGACTTCCTTAACTATTTTTAAACTGCAGAAAGACAAGCAAGAGGATTGGAAGGCTAGCAAAGGAGAGTTATCCTGGGATTCCTGGCTGCTGTGCCACAGTTGTAATCTCCAGCCATTCCCTGAATGTGTAACCGTGATATGTAGAATACCAAAAATAGCCACCAAATCAGCTGGTTAGAAGAACACTGTTGGTAGGTTGGAATCCTTCCTGAAACAAGCATTTGTGATTCTGCTTATCAGCTGCTTCCTTCTGAAAAGGAGACTGGTTTGGCCTGTTTTTCAGGGGCAACAAAATCAGGGATTTTCCACTCACCCTTTTCAAGCACCAGAGAAGACTGCTTTTTTTCTTATGTGCATGCTTAAACAAACAACCAAACAACCGGCTAACCAGCTGCTTATTTATTTATTCTTATTTAACATATTTTGCATGCTATTTAATTGTAAATAAAACCTCTAAGCAATTTACAAACAAACACACACAAAGATAATAAAGGTCAAGGTTAAGCAATTTCATATATATGTTCATCTCTTATTATATGTGTGTTAAAAATATGCAGTGCAAAGTAAAATTGCAGATTAAATTGCATGCCAACTTTACATTCTGGGTAGCCTTGCTTCAACAACAACAACAAAATTAACAGGTGCTAAAAAGAGAACAGCAAAGGTGTGTGCCTGTCTAAAGTCAATGAGAAGGAGTTCCAGAGCAGAAGCTGCCAAACTAAAGGACTCAGTGTCTATCAAAACCAAAGCATACACAAAATGCCAACAAGCCTAAAGCAGTCAGTCGTATTTCTGCTTTGGAGAGCCATGCAAAGAAACCCCACAGCTGTTACCAACTGCTGGGTTAACACCTAAGTTTCTCCTTTGGGGAAGGACCGTACCTGCGCACCCAGTATGCAGACAGCCCCAGCCTCAGTCCCCAGCAGCTTCAGGTAGAACTGGGAATTTGCCCCACCTGAAACCCTGGAGAGCTGCTGCCAGTCAGTATAGACAGCAGTGGTCTAACTCAGCAGAAAGCAGTGCCCTATGTCCCCAAATGTAATGGACCAGGGCCTCTTGGGGAAATTCTTCAGGCGCCTTTTGCCTTCCTCTGTCAATGTATAAGAGATGTAATTAGAAATTATAGTAGGAGGCAACTGCTAACAGGGAAGCCCTCTTCCTCTGTCATGGCCAAGGCATTTAAAAACAGCTTCGTCCTCCCTGTCAGTTGCTCCAAAGTTTACGCATGGTCTCTGGCAGCTGTTGAGGTGGCATTACAATAATAATTCCCAGGAGCGTTTTCATTCTAGCAGGGGGAGAAGCTGCACAGAAAAGCCTGTACTACTACTTTCCCATCCTTATTTACTACTGTACTACTTCTTCCTTATTTACTATACCTGACTCGTTCCACCCACTGTTATGTTGAACCTTGCATCAATTGGGACAATTTACGATTTCTTTGGGTTGGGATGGAATGAAATGTGACAGCGTACATACATAAATTAGAGCACAGAGGGAATCAGACAATAAAAGGAGGGTGGGGAAAAGAAATGTTCTCTTTATTATGCTGCTGCTGGTTTCCAGAGATGCTATTTGAAGAGGGAATAGAGAGCGTGGAGAAGCCACCTTCCCCTCATTTTTAAGGAGCATCTATACTTCTAGGAGTCTACTGTAAGTGATGAAATGGGGCGATGCGCTGCTCACTGTGATATGCGTTCAAGGCACGAATGCTCTTACTTTATTGTTTTTTTAATGGCACTTTTCACCTCCATTGATGACATTCGTATGGTTATTATGACTGATTTAAGATGACCATGGCAAACGTTCTTAGAATACACTGGTCAAGGGGTTAGGGACCTGTTTTTCAGGCTGTGGGCTTCATTCCTTGCTGGGCAACTTCATGCCAGTGGTGGAAAGGGCCAGAAGGCAGAGCAATGGATGCAAACTTTTACCTACGTGCAGTAGGCTAATTCCTCATATGGATCCTCCTTCATCCCTAAGCTGTGACCATGGTTTCAGAAGGTCTCTACGATACAGCTGACTCATCATTTCTGTTGCTGCTTTAAAGCAGAGTTGCAGGGACACAACATGAACATTAGCTGCTCAGTATGTTTTGAAAACAAGGCAGCCAGCAGCAGCTGGAAACAATGTGATGCATTTTTGGAAAATAGATATTATGAAGTCAAAGGCATGTCAAGTTGTCATTAGGCAGCACTGTTAACTGTAAGTGGTCTTGTGCTATATCACCATATTGATACAGGGAAAATGGTATCCAATTTGATGTGACAGACTTTTGGAATGTCGGTAAAACACATTGACTGAAACTTCTTTTATATCAAAACCTACAATTTCAATCTAAAATACAGACCCAGTGAAATCTTAGTGCTTTGGGAATTCCTGAGAAGCTGTGAGGCTTGACAGTTCTTCTTCCTCACAAATTTGGGGAAGGTTTTACCTGCTGCTATCACAAAAGGCCCACCATGTCTATGCATTATTTTTTAATAATATCAAGGTTTCCTTCAGTGCATATTGGGGACGGGGAGTGCTGGTGGCCTCAATGTTATGATAGTCAAATTCTACCTCAAAACTGGGCTCCCTTGAATTGCTCTCCTAGTAGGAAGGAAAGTGGAGACCAACTAATTTGGAAGTACTCATAAACCAACTCACAAATAGTGGTTGGACATGATAGTGAAGCAGCTGCCACATGTGGGTTTTTAAAATATATATACATATACGTATGGAGGCATGCTTTGGGCCTATCAGCAATCCTAGATGTGATCAGGTGGGTTTGCAATTCCATTGCTTTGGCGCTGTCACCAACTCTCCCTCAGTCCTTAATTATGACTTTGCCTCCATGTTGTATTCTTGGATTCTTTTGATCTCTGCAGAAGCAGAGCTATAAGGTCATGAGATAATTAGAAACCTCACAATCAGCTCTACATCTCAAATGATGCTCAATTTTGTCATAACAACGGGGAATCATTACTCAAATGGCAACCATTACTCAAACAGTCTAGCTCATTTGTGCCTGTGACTGCATTTCTTCAAACCCTTGAGGAGGGAATTAAAGAGTGCTCCAAGGCTTATGAACTAGGTAATCAGGAAAGCTGCATATATTATCCATTACGGAAGGGAAATAAACACCAAGAAGGCTTACTTGAGAGTCTTGCAGCAACTTGGGCAGAAAGTGCTCATATTGGATTTACCCGAATATAAAATCAAGGGGTGCCTTGGGGGATTTATTGCTTGCTAATTTTCTATACCATCTTTTACCAACAATTTGTATATCATATTTCAAAAGGCATGAGAAGATACCAGTGCAGTTTGTAGTAAAACACAGTCTAAGTCAAAGCCTTAAAATGAGCAACTGAACAGCCTCTGTTTAGCAACTCATTGTGAAATAGGGGAGTTCTCAATGCATGTGGAGCTCACACACCTGACATCTGGAAGAGGGCCAAGTTGCAGCATAACTCATGCATGCATTCTTAGCTGCCTCTCATTAGGATGCCCAAAGCCGCCATACGGCCAGGTGACCAGAGGAACATCTTTCCCCAGTGCATGGCTGCTTCCATTCATGCCTGAGAATCTGGACAAGCTTCCTCCTGAACCACTTCAATCCTACGTTTTCCCTCAAGGGCTAGTTCGTAGTGATTTTTAGAGCTTAGTAAGAAGCAGCGGGACGTGGGTGGTGCTGTGGGCTAAACCACTGAGACTAGGGTTTGCCAATCGGAAGGTTGGTGGTTCAAATCCCTGCGACAGGGTGAGCTCCCATTGCTCAGTCCCTGCTCCTGCCAACCTAGCAGTTCGAAAGCACACCAGAAAGTGCAAGTAGATAAATAGGTACTGCTCCAGCGGGAAGGTAAACAGCGTTTCTGTGCACTGCTCTGGTTCGCCAGAAGTGGCTTAGTCATGCTGGCCACATGACTCGGAAGCTGTACGCCGGCTCCCTCGGCCAATAAAGCGAGATGAGCGCCGCAACCCCAGAGTCGGCCACGACTGGACCTAACGGTCAGGGGTCCCTTTACCTTTACCTTTAAGAAGCAGCAGTGCAATCTTTCAGCATTGATTTCACACCTGGTTTTAGTGGTACAGTTAGGTAGTTGAAGACTCTTGATCTCATGTTCTTATAGGTGGGGCTGGAACTGAATGGTAATCTGTATTTTATATATATATATATATATATATATATATATATATATATATATATATATAGCTTATTTCAACATGTAGTTTGTGAACCTTGATGCATTTGGGGCCCTGGACTTCTGCCCCAAATTCCAGCACAACTGCCTGGTTTGGAAATGCATTTGGTGATGGTGAGTAACCCTGATCCCTCAAACAGTGGCAGGCCTCTGCTCCCATCCTTGATTTGCCTGCTCACCCCTCTGTCATAATCCTCAATTCAACACCCAACCACCTCATTTCTGATATAAAGCAAAAGTTAGTTGTGGGAATTTGGGCTCCAAACAACTCCTATCAGGTTCACAGATGTTTTCTTTCATTGTTTGAATCAATCACCACTTTCTGCTACTACTTCCCTTTCCACACGCATTACTTCCTCAATGCTTTCAATCCTTTCCTCTCAATGCATGTAACTATTTCCTGTGCACTCCTGTGCTATATATAGATGATGATGATGATGATGATAGATGGATAGATGGATAGATGGATAGATGGATAGATGGATAGATGGATAGATGGATAGATGGATAGATGGATAGATGGATAGATGGATATCATGCAAACCAGATACTGCACAGCAATCTGAAAAGTGTGAGGTGACAGTTTGAAACTTAACTGTCTTTGTGTTTTTCCACACTTCCTGGGCAGGGGAGAGAGAAAAAAAACCCACCCAAGGGGCAAACGCAGCTATCTTATTCAGCATAACAGAATAATGTGGGAACAAACACAAAAGAGAACACCTACTGGTATGAATGAGAAAAACCAAAAGTGCCCTTCATATGCATATTTAAATATATGTGGAAGAATGGGCTACTCCAGTCTATTCTGAATGGCGAAAAGTGGATTAACAGTTGAATAATGCTTATATGTGGAGAAGCCCAAAGTTCGTTCAGATCAGCAGGAAACCTAGAATGCAGAAGATACCAAAATAATAAGAAACAACAAACTTGTGTGGCACCTAACAAAATTATTAGGACATAAGTTATTGTGGGGATCAGAGTCCACTTTGTTAGCTACATGAAATGCCATTCTGAACTGATAGGCACATATATACACACAAGGCTGGTGGGAGGGAGGATAGAGAGAAGAGAGGTCAGAAGAAAACAGATTTTCAGCTTACTGAAGGCCTCTACTCTTCGAAGATGTCAGGAGATGTTGTGGTAAGAAAACTGCAAGCTGAGAAAATCTCTTACATAACCAGGATCACTGGCTGAGAATCACAGGATCAGCATCTTGGAAAAGTGATCTGATACCATAATTCCTGAAAAAGCTACAAAAGCCAATTAGGAGGGAGGAATGCTGAAGCCAAATGATTTAGACAGACTATTGTCAGATAAATACTGTATTTCCTGTAGGGTTAAGGAGATGAGGGAGGAAAGGAAGAGAAATAGTTTAGAGCAGCACCAAGCATGTTCTTGCTCATGTTAAAAGAAAGAGAGAAAGACGGACAGACAAAAGAGTAAGGATATTCATTAATCTCTCTGAGACCTTTAGCCAGAAGATACAGAATTAACAATAATTACCGTCTACCACAAAGTATCCCCACAGAAGCAACAGTATACAAAAAAAGCCCTAAATTTATCCTGCCTCCACAGGAATATCCTTGACATTCTGGAGGCTCCACAATAAAGGCCACCGCCTGTGTGCCTGCCTGATGCAGTTCAAGGAAGCAACTGGATATTATGAAAACTATAATGTCACATAATGCTAACTCTCAGTGAGAAAAATTAAAATCATTGCTAGTGCCCAAGCATTATCAACTTCATCATTTTTCATTGCAGCACTACATCTCTGACTGAGAACCCTGGAGCTCTGAAAATCACCCAGCTATGGTGGAATCTGTCTGCCACAGAAATCTTCAGCCACTCTGCATTCCCCCTATGCTAACTATTTTCGTTAAGGTCTCATGGACAACTTGGAGGAGCCTAGGAGCATACCCTCCAGCATTTCTCTGATGAAAATAGGGACGACCTATTCCATAATAATAATAATAATAATAATAATAATACCACAAGCATCTGACCGGCTTGCCTATACAGGCTGCCTTCAGATGTCTTCTAAAGGTTGTATAGTTACTTGTCTCCTTGGCTTGAAGGTCACGTGACTCCTTACCAACCAACAATTCTCCGATGAAAATTGGGACACCAGAGCAGCTTCGTCACGCTGGCCACGTGACCTGGAAGTGTCTGCGGACAGTGCTGGCTCCCGGCCTCTTAAGTGAGATGAGCGCACAACCCTAGAGTCGGATACGACTGGCCCGTACGGGCAGGGGTACCTTTACCTTTACCTTTAAGGAAAAGCAGGACATTCCAAGACCAAATCAGAAACCAGGGGCTACATCTGTAAATCCAGGACAGTCCCTGGAAAATAGAGACACTTGGAGGAACTATTAGAGGTTTGCGAATCACAGTCGGGGGTATCCCAGGATTTCAACACAGTTTCCAAAGGATTGCAATCTAGCTCCAGAATATCCTGGGGTCCTAAGGAAACCCTTTGTTTAATATATTTATATACCCTTATTTAAGGCTACCTTCTCCCAAGCAACCACCATGTGGCTCTTTAACTTCAGTGGGTGGAGCAACCGAGGCTCTGCCAGAGTAGCAGCTAGCAGTTCATAAGAGGGGCATGGGAATCAGTTGCCAAGAGGAGATCCTGCCATAGGGGGAAGCCCTACCCCAACAGTCATTCTCAGCTCCATCCCCACCTCTATAACCAAAGCATTCCCCCCCGCCCCCAGAAAGCCTGCTGGATGAATAGAACAATAGGTGTGCTATAGCAAAGGCCAAGCGCTGTCTGGGGGCCATCTAGTGGTTTCTTGAACCAGCATAAAAGCAGGCGGCGATCCCTCCATACATCAATAACTAGTGTTTCTGACATCCTGCCAGGAGCAGAGGACAGCTGGGTGACTTGCATTCCAGCCAAGGCCCACATTTTCCAGCAGCACACAAGTAAAACAGCCTCCTCCTCCTTCTCCTCCTCGGCCCCTACTGCAATGGCTGATGGCTCAGTACAAACAAAGGCACACCCTGAAGAGCTATTACTCGCTGCAGCGTTCCCTTCTGTGTACCACACGAGCTTCTGCAGCATCACCCACACATCTGGGAAAGCAAACCTCCCTCAAGCTAAATGAGCAGCTAAGAAAGGGAGAGAGAAATTAGGGGAAGGAACAGAGCTCATTGTACCCCCTTCTCCCACCTTCTCGGGGCTGAGTGGGAGCAAAGAGAGGGAGGAAAAGATAGAGAGCTACTGGCAGAGGCAGGGAGCAAGGTCAGAACTTTTGCCTGCATTCCTGCAGCAGGCTGTGACAAATTATGCTGCAGGATGCCTAGCCTTGTATGAAGTAGCTCCGAGTTCCAGAGAGCACAAAAGGCAGGGATTTCAGAGTGTGGGGGTGGGGTATTTGTGCAAGCTTAAATAAAGTAAAAGTGATCTTGGACTGCTTGCCAGGACAAAGCTCATAGGCCTCCGAGTGACCTTACTCGTGTGATTTCATGTCCTCCCCACAACAGCTGAAATGTATGATTCATCATTAGGAAGGTGAGGAGCTGCAGAGGAGGGGAGGGTTCCTATCCCTTTACTGGGGCGAAGGAAGGGGAGGTACGGACCACCCCAGGTGTCACCACTGAGGGGGTGACAAAATGCCAGGCGGCACTCACTGCGGAGCCTGCAGCGCGCCCGAGCAGTCTCTCCTGGGAGAGAAACAGTGGCTTGGGCGGGCGCAAGCTCCACACTGCCCAAACGGTCTGCCTGCTGCATCCCCCCTCAGCTGTAGGGTGGCTGAGTGGGAGGAGGCAGGCAGACTCCGGAGGCCCCATGGTGTGCCCCGCCTCTCACCAGGCACGCTGCCCCAGGCGCCCAAGTGCCTTCCTCCACCGCTGCCCTTTACAATGGTACAGAAGAGGGAATTCCGGCAGGTGTCAATTGACATGCTGGGCAGGAAAACCTTCTCAGGAGCCCTGTCCTTCTCTGCTTCCCATCAGCTTATGTTATTTATTTTTATTTTCTACATGCATATCCTGTCTTTCTTGCAAGGAGGCTCAAGACGTTGTACGTGGGTCTCTCTCTTCTGCCCCCTGCAGACTCCATTTTATTTGCATGATTGGCATAATTGTGGATGCAATTGCCATTAAAAAATAACAACCTGTCCCTTGGATGCAAAGGTACATTTAATGCCATATGTACTTTGGACTAGGGTCACAACAGTTGCACCAAAAAAAGGGGGGGGGAATAATGATAGTGATGCTTATAGCTGTTGAATGTTTATCCTGTTCAGATGGCGCAAATCTGAGTTGGCAAACCTTGTCATTCTAGGTCTCCTGGGAATGCATGCCAAACAAACAGCAAGACAAAACAACCATAATGTTCAATTAAAAACAAAATGGTAAATGAAAACAATATTTACTGAAATACAAATCCTATTTTCTATACCTGTCGACGCACCTTGGTTTACCATTCTTAATAGGAACAGTGTGGTAAAAAAATGGTAAAACATGTGGGAGATTCAATACAGAGAATCTTAAAAAGAAATTGCCATACTGAGTCTCAGGTACCAATAAGATCATTCCACATGACCAAAAGGGCTTTGAGTTTGCTCTTCTCAAATTGCAATGCCAAACGGCAAACCACTTTTGAAACTGAAGGGTAGTTCAAAAGCAGTTTGACCAGGGGGTTTGCTGTTCAAAGAAGAAGAAAAATCCCAGTGGACATGCCCAAACTCTAAAGTGGCTTCTTTGAATATAGTTAAATACAGTTGCATGTGCAACTGTGCAAAGGGTTACTGCTAATATCTGCCATTTTCTGTTCCACATATATGTGTGTGTGTGCATGCTCACATGCGAGTGGCATGCTCACATGTGAGTGTATTCAATGCCATCCCATACAGAAAGCAGGGCTATGAGTGGCAGTAACACATGGAAGGAGTGGCAGGGAAGCATCTTGTCACACAAGCTTCTGCACAAATAAGCAGTTTCATGTACAACGCACATCAGTGATCTGAAACTGCATTTATTAGGTCTGTGTGTTTGAGATGGTGCAAATAGCCAGCCTGCACATCTGAAAGAGGAACAAGAAAAATAAGCTTGCCTTTATAATTTTTAACAGGGGCTGGTTCACAGCTAAACATGTGCTGTGCAATATGACCAGAGATATTCAACAGTCCTGTTAAGGGTGAAAGTTGCATTTCTATATTGTTGATTAAGCATTCTTAACTTTCAGTGCAAGTGCACAGCAAGACAGACACATCTGCAGCCCCCAACCTGTTTTGAAATGATCCATATTTATTGTTATTATGTGGCCCGCTTAAAAAAAAAAGCCAGGTTTGCAATTTACCAACATTTTAAATCGGGGTAGGTAACTAGTGTCTCACCTGTTGTTAAAGGGCTCCAAATTCCATCAACCTCAGACGAGTGCAGCCAATACATGGGGGTGATGGGAGCCGTAGTCCAATAATATCTGGAGGGCCACAGGTTTCCCTTCACTGTCTTAAATAATGATTTTCATTTAACAGGCACAGTCCATCATGAAAACGACGGCCCATTTTTGTTCTGTATTATTATACACTTTATCTTATTCCGTAAGTTCATTATGCAGTTTGCCCTGTTGAATATGTACTGCTGAATGTGTATTATATTAATGCAATATTAAAAGGTAATCTTCAAAAGATAAATAAATTCAAAAATGAAAAGTAAAAAGAAAAATGATGAGGTACGCCTCCAGGTTTCGCAAAGGTACAATGCAACAAAAGGTGTGAGCAAGCCCTGGGACCATCCGCTTTCTGGTACCTGCCTCAATAAGCTTTTAAAATGTTAGCAACAAGAAGCTAAATGAAGAGCAGGTGCACAAATGCCTCTGGGAGGGATGTATTATGCATGAGGAATCAGCCACTTCGTCACATTTTAGTTTTCACCTGCTCTTGTGGTGTGCAGCTGTGCTGTGTTGGCAACGTCTGTGTGAGCACTGGGAGGACCTGGAGATTTAATGCTTCTCATCTAGTGCTTGATGTGTGCCAGTTGCTATTATTCACCAGACTTTCCCCCTTTTCATTTTGGCCAACTTTCATGGGCCTTGGAGCTGGCTTATGCCAAAAGGCACCCAAAGAGTATGCATTTTACCCATGGAGTCTACAGCCTGGCTGCAACATCCAGACCTGTCATATATTGAAGACTGGCCCCTACATAGAAGCTGAGCACTTCCGCAATCTTTTCCATTGCCTTGTAACTCCTTGTCCATTCTTGGCTGTGAGTCCTAGAAGACCTGCTCCATTCCCCAGAGCCTTTTCTCGCCTGGCGTGGGAGGGATCGGACTGACTCCAGCTACAAAAGCAGAGGCTTCTGAACAGAATCTTTAGGTGGTATTGTTTATGCAATTTGCAGGTGGGGAGGGGGGGTTGTTGCAAAAAGAGGGTGTTTGAAAAAGAAGAAGTGAAAAGAAGTGATGGAAATGGGGAGGAAGATGAAAGTGGGGGTACGAAAGGGGCTGCAGAACAGGAGGGGCTGGTGTCTTCAGAACTGGGCAGACAAAGAAAAGGATGCTTAGCAGTTGAAATGTGTGGGAGGGAGAAGATGCAGGAGGTTACCCACAGGGTTGTCTGTGTGCAAGGGGCTTGCACAAAAGGAGGAGGAGGGGAAACATGGGCATGGGAGCAAATGTGAAAACAAGGATGCAAAGTGTAGCTGCAGAACAGAAGTGAAGTGGATTCAAAAATAGGTTTGGGAAGGTGAGAAGTGGGGTTAGTGATGGTAAGGGGTGTATGTTAAAGTGGGGAGGGGGGTTGGTGAGTGGAGTGATCAGCACTGTAGAAAACCACTAGCGTATGTACAAGCACAGATAAAACACGAAGATTAAAACAAGCCATTCATAGTTCTGCTGAACAACAACCAAACAGCTACAGTGATAGATGCTGCTAACCTGAGATTCTACTGAAATTCTGATTCTTGTGATAGGCTCTTTAAATCATCGTCTATTTATAATTACTAACAAAATACCCACTGTTATGTTATTCGGTGTATGTTCAGGGAAGGATGGTAAACTGCAAAGAGCCCTAGCAGGGCCAACCCAAGTCATCCCCCGCCCCCTGCCTAAATGGAAGGGCAAGATGGTGCTCCCCTCTCATTCCATGTCCAGAAGTTTATGAGACTGGTAGCTGAACTGACTTCAGGAATGGTGGTGGGTTTGTAATCTGCTCTTGGGAGCAGCAGACCAGAACTGGAACACAGAGCTATGTCCTCCAACAGCTTTCTGCCACTTCCTCTTTTGCTGCTACCCCCAGAATCTGCTACCTGAAGCAGTGGCTTCACTTTGCCCAATGATAGGGTTGGTCTTGAGTCCTAGTGAGCTACAGTGATAACCAAAAGCCTATTTATTTACAACATCCAAATATTAAAAGCATGTTAGCAGATGAGATTTTGATTAGTCATGATTATCTTCTCTCCCCCTCTCCCTCCCTGTCACCCCCATTTGCATTTGCATTTTGAACCAGTAGTCCTTGCCAAAACCATTCCCAAAAGTCAAAAAGGAGAGTGCGCTTTCAGTCTTTCAGGCTCATGGTACCCGTTGGATTGTGCCCAGCGTAAAGGAGGTTTTTGAAAAGAAAGAAAAG
This sequence comes from Podarcis erhardii, assembly GCF_964252035.2. NCBI lineage: Eukaryota > Metazoa > Chordata > Lepidosauria > Squamata > Lacertidae > Podarcis > Podarcis erhardii. Next base: position 26,533,742 of record NC_138509.1, read on the forward strand.
TCTAGAAATAAAGCATTTAAAAATAAAGTGGATTAAAAAACACACACCATTGTTTTGGTGCTCTGATCTCACTAGCTTCATAACATTGCAGAAGAACATTAACTAATAACCATATAAATGTGCTGTTGTTTTGCATTTTTTTTGTGTGAACAATGATATTGTGTGGGGAATCTGCTTCTTTTGTGGTTGTGTTTTATTTAGCCCATCATGTGGCTCTATGCTTCAAAAAAGCATCAGCAGCAATTGTATATAAAAAAAGTCACTGAACTGCGAAAGAATGGATAAAGCACAGAAAAAGGACGAGTCTACTAGGATAATGGATGTGAGCAAGCCTAAGTCCTTTCCAGTTTTCATTTATTAGAATATATTGGTCACCCAATGCTAAATAGCATGAAGTCCTTGTTCATAACTTTTGTGAAATGATTAAAACAAGTTGTGACTTAGCCTTCTTCTGACGCAGGGCCTTTTCAGGAATACAGGGGTTGTTGTTTTTTTAAATGAAGCTGTCCTATACAGATCAGACCACTGGTCCATCTAGTTCAGTTTTCTCCTAGTACAGTGGTGCCCCGCAAGACGAACGCCTCGCAAGACGGAAAACCCGCTAGACGAAAGGGTTTTCCGTTTTGGAGGCGCTTCGCAAAACGAATTTCCCTATGGGCTTGCTTCGCAAGACGAAAATGTCTTGCGAGTTCCTGCAGGTTTTTTCCCTCCCCCCCCCTTTTCCTAAGCCCTAAGCCGCTTATCAGCTGATCCGCTGATAAGCCGCTTATCAGCGGATCCGCTAAAAGCCGCTAAACCGCTAATAGCGCTAATCCGCTAAGCTGTCAATGGGCTTGCTTCGCAAGACGAAAAAACCGCTATACGAAGAGCCTCACGGAATGGATTAATTTCGTCTTGCGAGGCACCACTGTAGTTGTGCCGCCTGGAGCTGAATGGAGTTATAGTCTAAAACATCTGGAGTCACCAGGTTGGGGAAGATGGTCTAGTCCAGTGGCATATGCTCTAACAGGCCCTTTGATGTAAGAATTAGAGACCCAGGGTATAGTTTTTTAATTATTAAAAGTTTCAATATTAATTGCATTTAACCTTTGGCTAGAATGCACCCATGAATGATTCACGAGCGCCTACATTTTGTGACTTCTATGCCTCCCTCCTACGATGCACTCCATCTCTCCTATCTGACCCTGGCACAAATGGCACAAATGGCAGGATGTTTTCTTACGTCTGTTGTGAGTTAGCACCGGCATCTCCTTGAGAGGTTCCAGGGACAGATATGGGAAAGGAATGTCAGCACCCACAACTGTCCGGTGAGTTGTAAGCCGAGACCGCATGTTTTGGAACACCTCAAGGAAGTTGATGCCAATGTGGGGTCATGTCTCTTTATATCCGTTGACCTACTGTAACCTTTACTGATGTATGTAGAAGAATGTTTGAGGTTTTATGACTCTTTCTTTGCTGTTACTATATAAGCTTCATTCTAATCTGCCTCTGGGCAGTCTTTTCTAACTGGAGCTGCTGAGCAACTGGTTGGCAAGGATGTCCTATTGCAACAGTTAATAAACCAGGTCCCTAACTGGTGGTGCTTGCTGCAATTCTACTGGATCCATGTTTTATATGAAAGGTGTTTCCTCACCTGGGTAACAGGTGAGAACAGGTGGTGTAGAAGCCAAATTCTTACAATTTCTAAAGTCTCTCCCACTAATACCATCTCACATGCTTTTAACTGGAGGTGCTGGTGTTCAACCTGGGATTTTAATGCATGCAAACTCTGAAACAGAACTATGGCCAGAAAACTAAAGCCATCACATAATTTGAAGCTTCTACATCCTCCACACACAATGAGGAAACCACTTCCAGTTGCATATTTTTATTTGTGGTGAGTGGGAGTGCTTAGACAAGATGCTGTCAGTGGGGGCCCCCTTCACCCTGCCACTGTTGCTGTTCCCATTCATTTGCCTCTCTGTGTGTGTGTCCAAGTGGTACCACCTCTCTTGGAAAGAGAGAAGACAAGGCATGAAGCATTTATTGCTCCCCTGGAGAGGGCAAGTTAACAGGAAGCAGTGGTCGGGAGGCCCTGGAGATTGGCAGTGGGCCCCCTGTTGGATTGTGGGTGTGGATTTGCCAAGTGTGCCTTCCTCTTAGCATGTTTCTCCCTTGCGTTCTGAGTTCGAGTGACTTCAAAGCCCATGGCACCTTTGGTAAAAGTTGTTCTCCAATTGGAGCACTCGCAGGCAAGTGTTTCCCAACACTATATTTTTTTTTATTTGCCTCGAGACAGTCTTTAAACCTCTTTTGTTGACCACCAGTGATTCAAATACTCCTATTTACAGAGTAAAAAGCTGCATTGTCCTTAGTAAATCTGTTCCTAATTATGACCTCTGATTTCATATGCTTCCTAGAAGTTATATCATCAAAAGGAGAGTAGATGCATCTTACATGCATAGGAACAGTGATGCATTTAGGTCACTTTAAACGCAACACTTAACGGTCTTTCCCCACCCCCAGCCTTTAGATGTATTACTGTACTTCACTTATTTCCAAATGCAGTAAGCCAGCTCTGCTGCATTTGGGGGCCCTATTCCTCATTCTGCTGAATGGAGCCCTGGACATCTACCCATAAGTCCCACCCTGATGGCACTGCTGTGCATGAACACTATGGAGTGCATCTTTAATCAAAAGGTCAGTCACCATCTTGGCTTTTAAAGCAACAGGCTGTTGCATGTGAATGAACGGAGCATATAGACACATGGAGAATATAGACATATAGTTAAAAGCATTCAAAAGCACTGGGGTTAGGGCTCAGGAACTGATGGTTGCCATGAGGATTGTAAGCATGGCCTGGAATGTTGGTGGGGATGGGACAGATAACCCATTAGCATGGGGAGAGCCTGCTGGGCAGACTTCAGAACATACCAGGTCTATCTTGCTCTGTGCAATTTACACTGAACAATAGCTCTCCATCTTTTCAAATAGGGTCTTTCCCAGTCCTACCTGGAGATGCCAAGGATTGAACCCAGTACGTCTGTGTGGAAAACATTGGCTCTATGGCCGCTCCTCTAAATTCAGGAGCACAGCATGCAAAAAATCTTAGGGTCAAAATAGATTTTCAGTCTAATGCTCTGTCAACTGCTTTAGCTTTGTTATTTTGCTGCTGAAATGGATAATGTATTTTTCAACTGAGACATGGAAATTCATCACCATAACGACGACAGCACACATACACACACACACACAGAGAGAGTGAAACCAATGGGGAAGACAGCCAGTGTGCTTCATAGTTATATATTTATCTCTCTTGTATGTTTCCATTCAGATTGCTAGGCACCTAAACCATTGTCAACTGAGTCTAGATCTCAATGCACTATCAACTTTGTGGAATTCAGAAATCTCATTCTGAAGGATCTGATTATGTCACTGCTATATAGTTAATTCTATCTCTGGCATGGATCTGTCATTCTGGAACTATGTCTCTAACATTCTGCAGAGTCATTTGTGACAGAAACGTATTGAAGGAAATTCAGCAAACCTCTTCAGGTTATAGCTCAAAACATTCCATTCTTGTAGCTCATGGGATCATCCCAGTAACTTTTAAAGTGCAGTCTTCTATCAGTAAGCTGTCAATTGGCTGAGTTTAGGAAGACAAAACTCTGCAAAGAACCATAGGGCCTTGCACTGGGGACTCTGGAAGCAGAACCCACTATATAAAGCAAGACGCTATTCTAACCTTCATGGTGGCAAACAGACATGACCAACTATGGTACATCAGAAGTGACAGAATTCAGGCTTGTCAGTTCCACATGGTTTAGCAGAACCCCAAGATCTATGAACCAGAGCCAAATACACACAGTAAGATTTAAAGACTGGGGTGACTCTGAACACATTCTGAGTCTAGGAATTTGTTTGGGGAACCAGAAATGAACAGAAGTCCATTCCGGGTTACTCTGTGAGATATCTTTGCTTCAGCAGGTATGGGGGAAAGACGCCTGCTTTTTGTGTTGTTGACTAGTTCAACAACTTGGATTTTAAAAACCACACCCTTTGTTGTAAAACACCCAGAAACATACCAGCAGACCCTAGTTTACCTTCCACCAACCCCTGGACTTTGTGACTGCAAAATATTAAAACCAGAAGTAAACTGAATCACAACATCCTTTTCAACTGTCATCATTTCGAAGACTCAAATAACAAGAGCTGACAGGTTTGAGGGGTATCACGGCAGCAGAGAAACACTTTGGGATAAGTGGTATCTCAAGAAAAGTTGCAATATGGTTCCCAAGCTTGCCATCTCTTCCAAACAAGTTTTCCACACTTGCACTAGCAATGACCCCAGTACAGTAAATTATGTTCAACAATACGCCTGCAGCCCTTTACAGCTCTTTGAGATGGTTATGGATTTTCAGAGCCAATTCTTTTTTTACTGCCTTAACAGTGCCAGATGCAGTGTTTGACTTTAAAATGCTTAATCCAAGCCCATGCAGGGGCTTAACTGCTTCCTTATTATCACCAGCAGCAGCCTATGAAGATAGGCAACATTGGTTTCAAAATGTTAAAAACAGGTGTACTTTTCAAGAAGGCACATAACCAAGCAGTTTAGGCAGCTGAAAGCATGCCATAACATCCTTATGAAGTAAAAGTGCTTCGTTGCAGAAAAGAAGCAGTAAGATCCTACAAGAAAATAGCAAAATAAAGGAATATTTAAATAAATACCTTTCTGCGCTTTGTGGAGATGATGGAACTATCATACGTAGTTCAAATGTCTCCTCTATCCAGGCCATTTCATAGCTGACCCAAGCTGACCCTGCTGACCACATGGCTTCCACATCACCACCCCAAGTTGGAGCACTCCAGCAAAGCCCCTTAAACAGCCTTCAGGTGCAGCAAGCAGAAAGGAGAGCTACTAGTTCCACCCCTTTTAAAACCGAAACCATCCTACTTCTGGTAACAGGATCTGCCTCTAGGGCCCAAGGCCAGTTAAAGCTTTGCACGGAAGCTGAATAGCTGCACCTTCCCTAGATAAAAAACCCAAGTCACATTTAAATTCAGAATCCTAGGTGTGAAAAGCAGGCCAGACAGACAGAACACCCACATTTACTCTGTCTGTGTGGAAGTCAAGGTCCAGACACATATCCATTAGGAATTCACTTCTGGCTCACAAATGGCTGTACTCGTGTCAAACCAAACAGGATCATCATAGGAATTGACATTTCCACCTGCATCACAGTGGGCATGAAAATGTGCACTCTATATATCACAACATGTGGTGCAATTAAGACAAACGTCTACATGGACTGCTGTGTCCAGACTACATGTGTATTTCCCAAATCATCAAGGTCATCTGTGTGCAGGAGCTGCTTCCATCTGCATATGTCCCTTGCTTAATGAGGGTGGTTGCCTTTTTTTGTTGTTATTTGTTATTATTCCATGGTGACAGTACTGGTTTACATGCTCTCCCATAATTTGGTCCCCATCGCTTCTTTCAAGTACGCCACACAATGAACTACATATAACAGAAGAACTTGCTACCTTGCCCTCTACCCCAGGCATAGGCAAACTCCGGCCCTCCAGATGTTTGGGACTACAATTCCCATAATCCCTAGCTAACAGGACCAGTGGTCAGGGATGATGTGAATTGTAGTCCCAAACATCTGGAGGGCCAGAGTTTGCCTATGCCTGCTTTACCTGTTGTCACCTCATAGCACTCATAGTCCTTCTATATCATCAGATGTCATTGGAACACAGTAAATCAAGTACTGTCAGCGACGTCAATGGGAATGCTGTTTGGAGGATACACTGTTGTGTTCTAGTTGGGCACAGGCCAAAGCTACCTTAGAAATCTCACCAGCAGGGTTGATCTTGGTGAGAATTCTTCCCTGCTCAGTTTCTCAGATCTCTTGCTTCAACCTTCTGTGCAACTGTGCCAAAAGCAAAGTCCAAAGTTATCAGCCAGCACCACCTTAGTGCACATAATAGTACACTCACATCACTCCATGCCTCGGGTTGAGGTTCCACCTCTGGTCTACTGAGCTGGAGAGCAGACATGAGTGTAGCACGCAACAGGTAGGTGGGAGAGTGGGCCTTACCACTGGCCAGGCAACCAGGACTGTCAAATTCCTGGCCAAGAGCATCATAAACCTTGCTGCCTGTGCCACCTACAGCACTGATATCATCCGTGTTTTCTTTGGCCTTCATCTTTCATCGATGAGAAGCCTGAAAGTTCAGCTGAGCACTGTGGCCCCTTCCATGTTTTGTACAATGGAACTACTGTGTGCAATGAAAAATGGCATTGTCCACAGTAGCCACTGTGCCCACCATTTTGCATTCTGCTGCCCATGCACAGGGCGAATGCTGTGAGTGAATGACAGCAATCACAATGGCAGCTGCCACTGTCGTGACAGATGTCTCGTCAAGACAAATAGGTGACCAGGAAGAGCCAGGGTGGATTCAGCCCAGGCTTGGCAAGTGGTGAGCTCAGGCTTTGGCTCCAGTGTCCGAAGGCCCTCTAGTCTAAGGGCCTGAAAGGCAACGGTGACACACACTTCCTACAATTCACCCCATGTTTGTTGTAACAATATTCTACTTCATTAACAAAATATTACAAATCCACTTGGGAGGCACAAAGACAGAATTTGTATCATAGTTATCGCTGGCGCAAATGGCAAAAGAATTAATTGGCTCATAAGCCAAATGCTTACGTTTTACATAGTATCAACACAACATGCAACGGAGGACAAGAAGGGACCAATTAGTACCACCGCCTTAAGCACAGAATGGAAAGTTCAGGTTTGGGAGCTTCATCATCTTTAAAAAGTGCTGATTCTGTGCATCATCTTGGAGGGGGAAAGAATATCCCATACATGATGTGTGGAAAGAGGAGGAAGCCACCAGCATGGCAGGGGATACTCGCCAATCACCAGAAAAGCTGATAAGGCTCTGCCCCGCACTCTGCCCCACTGAAAACGCAGAGTAAGCCATACTTCTAATACTGACATGGTGCTACAGATGGGAAGTGGTGTTTCACTGGCAGGATGTTATTGATTTGAAGGCTTTTACTCAGCTCTTCAGCCCAAAGAAAAGGCTCCCAGAGCAGCTTAGAAAGATCAATAATAAGACAGGCCTTGCCCCTCTGGCTAACTGTCTAAAAGACAAGACAGACAAGAAAAATGAATGGTGAGGGAGGAAGAAGAAGAAAAAAGCAAGCTCAGGTACTGGTTCTTAGCTACAGGTTGGCATAATAATAATAATAATAATAATAATAATAATTTATTATTTATACCCCGCCCATCTGGCTGAGTTTCCCCAGCCACTCTGGGCGGCTCCCAATCAGTATTAAAAACAATACAGCATTACATATTAAAAACATCCCTGAACAGGGCTGCCTTAAGATGTCTTCTGAACGTCAGGTAATTCTTTATCTCTTTGACATCTGATGGGAGGGCGTTCCACAGGGCGGGCGCCACTACCGAGAAGGCCCTCTGTCTGGTTCCCTGTAACCTCACTTCTCGCAATGAGGGAACCGCCAGAAGGCCCTCGGCGCTGGATCTCAGTGTCCGGGCTGAACGATGGGGGTGGAGACGCTCCTTCAGGTATACAGGACCGAGGCCGTTTAGGGCTTTAAAGGTCAGCACCAACACTTTGAATTGTGCTCGGAAACGTACTGGGAGCCAATGCAGATCTCTCAGAACCGGTGTTATGTGGTCCCGGCGGCCACTCCCAGTCACCAGTCTAGCTGCCGCATTCTGGATTAATTGCAGTTTCCGGGTCACCTTCAAAGGTAGCCCCACGTAGAGCGCATTGCAGTAGTCCAAGCGTGAGATAACTAGAGCATGCACCACTCTGGCGAGACAGTCCGCGGGGAGGTAGGGTCTTAGCCTGCGTACCAGGTGGAGCTGGTAGACAGCTGCCCTGGACACAGAGTTAATCTGCGCCTCCATGGACAGCTGTGAGTCCAAAATGACTCCCAGGCTGCGCACCTGGTCCTTCAGGGGCACAGTTACCCCATTCAGGACCAGGGAATCCTCCACACCTGCCCGCCTCCTGTCCCCCAAAAACAGTACTTCTGTCTTGTCAGGATTCAACCTCAATCTGTTAGCCGCCATCGAACCTCCAACCGCCTCCAGGCACTCACACAGGACCTTCACCGCCTTCACTGGTTCTGATTTAAAGGAGAGGTAGAGCTGGGTGTCATCTGCATACTGATGAACACCCAGTCCAAACCCCCTGATGATCTCTCCCAGCGGCTTCATATAGATATTAAAAAGCATGGGGGAGAGGACAGAACCCTGAGGCACCCCACAAGTGAGAGCCCAGGGGTCTGAACATTCATCCCCCACCACCACCTTCTGGACACGGCCCAGGAGGAAGGAGCGGAACCACTGTATAACAGTGCCCCCAGCTCCCAGCCCCTCTAGACGGTCCAGAAGGATGTTATGGTCGATGGTGTCAAAGGCCGCTGAGAGATCCAGCAGAACTAGGAAACAGCTCTCACCTTTGTCCCTAGCCCGCCGGAGATCATCAACCAGCGCGACCAAGGCAGTTTCAGTCCCATGGTGAGGCCTGAATCCCGATTGGAAGGGATCCAAATGGTCCGTTTCCTCCAGGCGTGCTTGGAGTTGTTCAGCAACCACCCGCTCAATCACCTTGCCCAAGAATGGCAGATTTGAGACTGGGCGATAGTTGGCCAAATTGGCCGGGTCTAAAGATGTTTTTTTAAGAAGCGGTTTAATGACCGCCTCTTTCAGCGGGTCTGGGAAGGCTCCCTCATGGAGGGAAGCGTTCACCACCCCGCAAAGCCCATCGCCCAGCCCTTCCCGGCTCGCTTTTATCAGCCAGGATGGGCAAGGATCAAGGAGACAGGTGGTCGGTTTCACTCGTCCAAGCAGCCTGTCCACATCCTCGGAGGTAACAGATTGGAATTGATCCCATGTAACAGGACCAGACAGAACTCTAGCACTCTCCCGCCCTGGCCCTGCTCCCACGGTGGAGTCTACCTCCTTCTGAATCTGAGCGATTTTATCTGCAAAAAACTTTGCAAAAGCATTGCAGGAGATCTTGGGGTCCCTACCAGGCCCCGTTGGTACAGGTGGTTCTGATAGATTGCGAACCACCTGAAAAAGTCTCCTGCTGCTGTTTTCTGCAGATGCAATGGAGGCGGTGAAGAAGGCCCTCTTCGCCGTCGCCATTGCCACTTGGTAGGCTCGACGTTGAGCTCTAACCCGTGTCCGGTCTGATTCAGAATGAGTTTTCCGCCACCGGCGCTCTAGCCGTCTCAACGATTGTTTCATCACCCTCAGCTCCGGGGAAAACCACGGGGCTGTCCGGGCTCCATGCAATCGGAGAGGGCGCTTCGGAGCCAGACAGTCAATAGCCCTGGTTAACTCCGCATTCCAGCGGGCCACCAGGGAATCAGCTGAAAGGCCATCAACTTGGGATAGAGCATCCCCTACCACTCTCTGGAAGCCAATTGGATCCATTAAGTGGCAGGGGCGGACCATCAAACAGTTCAAGGATAGGAGGAGCCAGATGTTGCTGGTCTCTCAGCAGAGCCAGTGGAGAGGCCCTGCTTCCCATCTTTTCGTCCCTCTGCTGTAGTCATATGAAATGGCTTCTGCTAAGGTACAGGAGAAGCCTGACGGAGTTGGCTTCTCAGCAGAGCTGATGATAGCCTTGCTTTCCTTCACTCTCTCTGCCAGGGTCCCAGATATAAAGATGCATTGTGGAGTTGGAGGCATGTGTTGGATGCACTCCTGAAGCAAGGTTTCAAAGGAAGGACCACTGGACAGGGTGCCCAGAAATTCCCATGACCCCCACAGTAAAGCAACTAGCCCGACCCTGGAATTGCTCCAAGGGCAGCTAGTTTCAATATCTGCACTTTTTCCTTCTCATGGCCAAAAGAGAAGGAATGACCAATGACCCCAAGCAAGACTTTTAGGCGGTATTTCCCCCCAACAGAGCACATCCAGGAGCCACTTAACAGTTGTCTCCCTGGGAATGAAAGGCCAATTGCACACATTATACAGGGACAAACCCAGGTTTTCAGCTGAGCATACATTGCACTGGGAGCTGCAGCCAGCCTTAACTTTCTCATGAGCATCCTAATACAACGCTTGCATTTGCAAATGCATGTTTGCTGCATTCACAGTTTAAAACACGGTTTACCAAAAACTGTAATGTGTAAAATGGTCTGCCTGAGATGAATTCAGGACAGGAGGTTCAGAATCAACGCTCTTCTCTTTTTATAGGAGATAAATCCCACCCGCTATGGACACCAACCCACATATAACTCAGCAGAACCCTAATTACTACTTCTTCTTTTTAAAATCCATACAGTGTGGGTGTAAGAAAGAGTCGAATTAAGTTGTTTTTAAAAATAGCATGTTTAAATATCCAAGCAAGCAAGCAAGCAAGCATGGACCATCCAGAAGCTGGTTTCAAATTATTTTCACACGATGAGGAACAAAATCTAAAGCCAGAATTATATTGATGTATAGAATCTCCCACTGTCATTAATGGCAGGGAAGTCCCAGAGGCTAAAAATGCAGGTCAACACTTTAAGAAAGATGTACAAAATAAGGGACAGCAAGGATGTATTTTCTCCTTTGCTCCACCAAATCTGGCAATAACTAGTAAATAAGTCCCCAGATGCACTGCTGGCAGTTGGCCAGGAAGGGCATCTGCTGTGTTTATGAGATTTGCTGTTGACATATCACTCAGCCAAATATAGAATTATTCACTTCAGTGATATCACAGGCTGTTCCGCAGAAAAAGAAGGAACATCCCACTAGTTCATTGTGTCTCATACATTATGTCATACTTGGTGTGCCTGTCCAAAGAAAAGATATGTAAGAACAGTATACGTTTGTGCCTAAAATATGAAATATTGGAGCGAATGTGCAAAATGTATATAAAATACTGCTTTCTCCTCAAAACCCATATTTCCTGCAATGGCTCTGGCTCTACTTGTTAGACCTCATATCATCCCCAGCTAAAGGGAAGCCAAAATATATGGCCTTTCTTCACATCCATATCTTGTCACTTCACCTTCCTCTCTCAATTATCAAAATTGAGATAGGGTCAAAACATTACTTTTTTCTGTCTATCTGCCATTCACAAACTCATGGCCATATGATGCATTGCCATAATGTCATTCGTGTATATGTACGCACAGAGAGGGAGAGGGAGCGCCATCAATGTATGATGCTTGCAAAGTGAAAGAGTTCAGGTCCCTGCCACAAGGATCCTGCATTCTGAAATTTGCCATAAATTTGGAGAAAGGGGATGTGAGAGATGTGAGGAAAAGGAACAAAATGTACAAGGGAATAACAAACCTATAGAATATCAGCTAAATAGCAGGGATACCTCCAAATATCACTGCTCAAAAACCTTAAGCAGAAAAGAAGAAGCAAACACCATTCCACATCAGTACTTAATATAATGCAAAATAATATTTGCTGTTTCAAACAAACCTTTATGTACAAAGACTAATAAGAACTGACATTCAATGCAGTGCCCTGATAAAACACCATTTTAGAATATATATTATGATTTTATTCTATTGTTATTTTGAGTTATTTTCCTTTAAATGTATTTTATCATTTTGTGCCATGTTACTGGGCAGCCTCATACAAATATAGTATAAGTAGCGTAATACTCTGCACAAACCCTTTGCTTCAGTTTTGCAAATTGATGGGATTCCCTGACCCAGATTCTAGCCTTCTCCACCAAGTCCTTTAAATTAAACAGAAAAACTGGCTACAAATTAATTCTACTGTGCTATTTTCTTAATGCATAACATTATATGCATTTTTAAAAATTGTTTGGCACCAATGGTTCATTTTACTTCAATGTATGCAATGAATGGCTCTCTGAAGGCCCTGTGAAGCGTGCTGACAGTTCTTTGCCCATGTGGCAATGTCAACGGTCTGTCTCATCTTTGCTCCTGAGAAGTCAATGCACATGGAACTCTGAGCTATGCATTCCGAAAACAGTGATTGGGTGCTATTAAACAAGCTGCAGAATAGGTGAAGTTCAATGCACTCATTCAAATTTGAACATTCATTCAGCATGGCACAGTGGACAGGATACTAAGCTTGACTAGGGGAAACCTGGGTTCAAATTCCATGCATTTATTAAATTCCCCTTATGGTCTTTGGCAATTCACTAACTCTCAGCATGAGCAAGCCCATGGAAGGTTGTTGTGGAGCTTCCTTTGATATAATGTAAAATTTGGAAATGAATGAAAAAGAAGGAAGACTTTTAAGGGCAGTTTTCATGCATGGTCTCGGTGGCTGCATTCCCACATCCCACCACATCAAACCATGGCTTAGTTCAAATTGGCTGGCTTCTGAGAAGGAGACTGCAGTCAGCTTGCTCCACACTGGGCTTCTTAGATCAGTATGACATGGCAGCCAAGCCAAAGTTCAGCTTAACATGTTGTCTGAACCTGCGATTGCCCTTAGAGTCTCTCCTACTTAACCGCAATCTGAAGCCAGGATATGTCCACTTGCCTTGAGACAGTGGTTTAGAATGTGGTTAATAATGAATTGATTAGTAGCAGCAGTAGTATTATAAAAACTATTAAAAGCAATGCAGGTAATACTGTATTGCAATAATGTACTATGGACATTATACGCCACCATTCATTGCTATAAAATGTTGCATGCTATGACATAAACTCCAAGCACATGCCTAGTGAAAGGCTCAAATCAAACCCATACAGAACAGCCACCTGAAGATTCAACACGATGGAAAAACTGGGGGTTTATGCCTCTCCCTATTTCCATATTCATTTCAATGAAAAAACGATAGCCTTTGCTTAAGAAACAACTACAGCCTGCACACACTACGCCAATGAACTTCAGTGTGAATAGCACAGGTGTGCAGAACAGAACTGGGCCCTTTTTGTGTACTACCAAGTGCCAGAGCCTCTACTTGATGACAATCTCTCCAGTCGCACTACCTCATCATCAGCTGGAAACTAATACTGAATCTATTGTGTATTGTTTAATGATTGGAGAAATCCCTGCCCACAGCCCAAAACACACAGACCGTGATTTATGGGTGAAACCCTGAAACAATAAAGTAATCACACTGAGACGATAAAAGACAAAACACAAATATGTATCCCACCCCCACCCCCAACAAGGTGTTAATTTCTGAAAGAAGAGACAAGGCATGGGAGGTGAAATCTTGGGCACATCGCAGCCACTTCCCATGCATTTAAATTTCCACTTGTAAAGCATCTATAATTAAGGTTGACATTTACCTGAAACTGAAAGAATGATTTGCTGTGCTTTCTGCTTTGAAGACCACATATGGCTTCCATTGGCGCTCTGCCCATGCTAAAGCTGCAAATGCAATTTGTAGCTGCCCAGTAAAGCCATGCCCACCTTGCTTAGATTTAAAACCTGTTCAGCCTCCTGTCAAATCATGTGCACCAAAGCACTGCTTCTTTGGCACCAGGCCAAGCCAAATATCACTGAACAGTAGATGGCTATATTTTGTAGAAAATAAATAAATAATGATATATTTTGTACGTATGTGTGAGTTTCTGTTGTGGGATAACACAGCGGTTATCCCCATTTTACAGTTAAGGAAAGGGGAGAAAAATATTTCCCACTTAAACAATACACTCCTGGCCTTTGCATCGTGTGTCTAGAAAATGGGGTGGCCTTTGAGAATATAGATGTTGGTGACCCCTGAAATTCCCATGCATGTGGCTGAACTCCTTAGAGGTAGAGTCACATATAATGTTAGTAATTAAACAAACAAATCCCTTTTTTAAAAAGTACATCCATTAAAATGGTAGCTTGAATTTTAACTTGAAACTTCTAATTTCAACTCAAGGCTCAGATAACTTGGGCAGTTTTCCAAAAGGGAGAATCAATCCACTGTCCAGTATGTGTTTTATCAATCAATAAAGCAGTTGTATCCAACAAATTTGTATCATAACCACATGGAATTCCGCTTGTGCAGTGGAACCTCCCCTCCCTCTTTTCTCCCCATGCACCCCACAATCCGTACAGGGTTTTCCCTATACCCTCTAGAGAAGATTGGGGAAGTGTAGGCGGCACATGGGGTGGGGAGAGGAAGTTCCATTGGGCAAGTGGGACACCTTATGAGACAACTTTACCACTATCTCAACATTAAAATCTGATTTGATTCTCTTTCAAACGCAACATATTGCAGTTGGTGAAATTCTTCAAATCGATGTACTTGTTTTTCTTCAAGGCTAAGTATTTATCAACTAGAGGGAGGTCTCTCCATCTTTTAAGCTTAAAGGCCTACTTGCAAGGCTTGGCTCCAGCCTAGCTGTCAATCTGCCACTTTGGATTCTGGGATGTTAAAGTGACCATAAATCATCCTTATAGGTCATGTTGCACAGATGGCTAGAGGTTGAACAGCAACTGAACCCAAAACATATGTTGAGTGCAGTCAGCAAGCACAAATACAGGAATCTGCTGGCTTCTTTGAGAAGAAAGCAACTATCAAAGTGATAAAGCAGACAATGCCTGCTTCTTCCATCCCTCTTCCTGCTCTGATTCACACTGGTTCTTTCGCTTAGCATTGCCTAAACCATTGTAGATATGCCTGCATCATGCTTTTAAAGAAGAGGGGTGTGGGGCTCTAAGCACTGTGGGTGCTGCAGTCCTTTCTGAAACATGAAATCATACTAACAACCTTTAAACCATGGTTAAGAGATACACACGGCAGCAGTGTTAACTATCTCTTACTTAACCAGGATTCAAAACCAGGGTTTCAGGCTGTTTTCAAATCTCATTTAGGAAAATAGGGAGCTGCCCTATGCCGAATCAAATGTAATTAGCTTCAAGTAAAACCAAATAACACGTCAACTGAAAATAATCCAAGTAACCTAATCAAGAGGATTCAGGAACAGTCAACATAATGCTTAATTAGCTAATGATAGGAATTCCCTCTCCAGAAATGAGAGTGTTGGGTAAAGGAGTACACAATCCCATAACCACACTAGTTTGTTTAAACAACTGGGAGTGTTAAATCTGCACACACCCAAGAAAATGTATTAACCAATTGTTGTCATCGTTTTCACTATCTGTTTGGGTTAGTATGAACTGACTGGACACTAGTGATGATGCACATTCACACAAAGAAATGTGGGCAGCACGAGCGGTAAATATTACCTATAGATTGGTTAATGTAGCTCAGGAATGGGGAGCTAAGAGCCTGCAGCCTAGGCTCATGGGGGGTCTTTCTCTTCAGCCAGCCAGCCAGCCAGCTCCCACTAACTCCAGTCCCTCCTAATGTGATAGTTTCTTCTCCCTTGTTGCCATAGCCCTTGAGATAAAAAAGGTCCATCGTCTGATATAAATAATCGCCAACTGATGTCCAACAATGCAATCTGATAGCAGATGTTTTGCATGTTGCCCTTATGAAGAACCATATCCCCCAACTTTGTTTTGCATGCTGCCCAAGAAATGGACATAGGTCTCAACAGGAGAATGCATGCATTGGCTGACTCCTTTCCTTACCACCCAACTGTCTTGTCTCAATCTGCACATTCTCCACCTGGAGACTAAGCACGTTGACAGGGCAATTTACAAAATTCCCTACTCACACTGTCCACATTCTCCAAGTCTTTGTGCAACTGGGTGCAATAATTAATAATGTTTATGCACATTCTCACTCAGAATAACTACCATGTCCAAAAATCAAGAGCTGCTCCTAATGCAGCCACCTATATTACACAGGTTGAAACCTTCTTTGTATGACAACAAACAAAATGATAAAATTGTCTCATTTTACAAAACTTGGCCATTTGATGCACTTAAGTTGATTTTTTAAAAAACAACAACAACAATGGTTAAAAAGTAGCAATCAGCAGCATAACCATCACGACGGTGAGAAAGGCATGGCATTATAAATTAACTATTGCCTTTTAAAGGGAAATGCAGAAGGGTGGTTGATCACAAAATGACAGAACTCTTAATCTACTGTAGATAAAGAATGAGTCATAATACTAGCAGTGTCAAAGCCACTGCAAAGATGAATATGCAACATGCTTTTTAAAAAATACAGGCAGCTTTAAAAATGTGATAATCATGATGACCAAACAGATGTGATACAGTATCTTCTGTCGCTGGATCAGAAACATGTCATTGGGGAACAGTTCACACAACCAGGTGGTGATTTTGGGCAGCTGCAGAATCACAAAGCCACCATGCTCCATTCCTTCCCTAGGCAGGAACCTTCAAGAAAACACTAGGATGTAAACCAGTGTTTCCCCAAACTTGGGTCTCCAGCTGTTTTTGGAGCACTAATCACCGGTCCTGCTAGGTAGGGATGATGTGAGTTGTAGTCCAAAAACTGCTGGAGACCCAAGTTTGGGGAAACCCTGATATAAGCAGTCAAGGGCTGAAAATACAGTTCCTAGCAGGAATGTGACCAGAGATTGGAACTGAATAATGGTGCATATCCCACAGAGGGAAGTAGGCAGAACTTAAGACAAGAGCATACTTATGGAGAACAAGGGTGTCAATATGGAGCCAGAGTCTATCACAAGTGCTCATTAGTAGGAGTCAGTAACAAGGATACAGGAGAAAGCTAGCAGAAGAATAAGCTGGAAGACATGGGTGGGAGGTCACTAGATAAGAGGGCTGACTGGCAAGGAGAGACTACACTAGGTGTTCATCATTGCCCAGGCAAAAAACAAACACACCTGTTGTGAACTGGACACATTTAGAACCAGGCTGCACAACTTGATTTTGGAGCCAGGTGAACCAACAGACTACTACCATTTGGCATGGGGTGGTGGAGCCATGCTAGGATCTGGGAGTACAGTACTGACCCTTCCCTTCTGGAGTCCTGAGTGGCTCACTGCAAGGTAGCTCCTTGCAGTTGAAGAGGAAGTTACAGGTTTGAGGGTTGGCAGATCCCCAAACCTCAATATATTCGCTCTCATAATATGCCACAAGCAGAGAGGAAGGGGGGAGGGGGAACAAGGCACACCATGCCACCGTCCTTGCGGGGATTCTCAGGAGCACGTTTCCTGTATTTGGTGTTATTGATATTGAATGTAACTTTAACCATTATATGGCCTAGATTCTAGATTCAATGCACCTGTCAAACAGCATAAGAACTTGCAAGACAAGTGCTAGTATTAAGTGCACCACAGCCCCATATATACCGTAACCTCAAAAGCAATAAATCTCAAATTCCTAGTGTGCTGTGAGAAATAAATTAAATAATAAACTAACCACTTGCAGAGGAGGCTGCTATCTGTGGTGACCCTATTCTCCTTCTTCCAATCAGCCTCCATTGGTGCAGATGAGGAGGACACCATGCCTTGGATAGATAATTCCACCGGTTGGCAGAGACAGATCTAGAACAGTAACTCAAGCAATAACAAAGACTCTGTTTGGATAGTGTGTTGTCCCAGTGCAGGCTCATGGTTTGCAATCCACAAACAACAAGCTATAAGCCAATAGCACAGAGAACTTAGTTACAGCTCAGGGTTGCCTGTAGCGATACAAACCATGAGCCTTAGTTCTGGCAACATGGTGAGCCCAACTATGGCTAAGTGCGCCAGCAGCAAAAGAACTGGAGGAGAAGTTAAGTAGCCACTACCTCCTCTTTGTTCACCTTTGGCCATGGTATAGCTTAGTGACCCATTTGCATGTAATACTAAGCCATACCATGCAGTTTCCTCTGAGGATGGGTCATTCTTACTCTTAAGTATTCAAAAAGTAAAGCTCTTGGGTGCAAGCATGAAGCATGCCCCCAGCTCTAATTAACTGGTGTGTCCTAGGCATCAGATGATTAGAAAACAGTGCTCTAAATAATTCAGAGAATTCTGCCCCTTTTTCATACATTTCAAGTAGCATTCCTGGCTGCTTCTCCTTATTAGTTTGAAGTCAATGAGTTCTCTTGCTAGGTTCACTCAATTAACCCCACCATCAATGCCTTGCCTACTCCCAATGCATATTCGGTTAACAAAAAGGAGACCGCCAACAATCCAAGTCCGTCTGTCGGTTCATTCCGGCAACTAAGTGGGACAATTCCAAAAGTCAATACATCTGTTCTGCCTTTTAGCAGAAAGCATTAGACTAATGCCTTTAGAATTCTGTGCCTCTCCTTTGAAACTAAAGCCTTAATTTAGAAAAGATTGGCTTTAAATTTAGCTGTCTGTCTTCACACAGACTAGTTGCCTTACAAGACGCTGCAAGGCCTGTGGCCAAAGATACGGCTGGCTATTTCCAATCAATATGTGAACTTCAGTCTTCCTCAGCTCTGGCGGTGCAATGATGTAACGTTAGACTCTGGACATAAAGGTCTTACAAGGCCAAGGGAGGGGGGCAACCCTTTTTAGATGGAAATGTGTACTATGCCATTTACTTCAAGGTGAGTTAAGGCAGCTTAGTTGTATTTGAGGGCCTCTCCTGCTCCTTCTGCTAAGTTAGGCGCTGGATTTCTGCCCCAAAGCCCCACCACCGCAGCACCACTGCAGATATGGGGAATAAACACCTCTTCTCTTTGCCTCCTCCCAGTCCTCCTCCATTCTCAGTCTCTTTTCCCTCTAGCTTTCCGTCTTCAACACATTCCACGGGATTACCCCCTTCTCCTAAATTCCTATTCTAGCTCCCACCCCTATCTTTTCACATCATTTCTTCCCTCTACTATTATTTGATTCATTTTTATTTCAAAATCCAGTACTCCAAAAATGGACTTTCAAGACAGCCAGCTATTATGAAATATACCGCTCATCCCCACAAAATATCAACTGGGTTTAAGCAGCCCAGGTGTGCCTGGGTTTGCAGCCCAATTGTTTATATATCAATGCTGTGTCTTAAACAGTGTTAGAAACGGAGACATGAAAGCTAGGAGCTAAATGGAACCTTAAACCTAGGTTACAGGCGCAACAATTGAATTCCCAGGCACAGTTTTTTGTTTTGTTTTTTAAATAACAAGAATACAAAGCTGAAAATGAATGAACTGCAGCTAAAATCTTATACTGTACAGTATTCATTTTTCACAGGTTCTAGTCCTCATCTGAAGACTGCAAAAAACAAAGCCACGCTTCACCTGCCTGCTCCCCTAATATTCTTATGAGTATTCTCCAGTCTTAAGATAGTGGCTGAAAGTTGGGAGGTAGAAAAAGGTCCTCCTTTCCTTCCACTCTGCAGTTTTAATCTGAAATCTTAGGCGCAGTACTGCGCCCTGAGCTGAGAGACTGCTTACGCTAATGAAATTCCCTGTTGCAAAATGCGCCTAGAACAATGGGAGTTTCAAACACTGGTCTTAAATAAAGATTATCTGACTTTTAAAATGCTCTGCACCTCACAACCCATGCAAAACAAAGGAATTTGTGTGTATTAGACTTAAAACCAGGGCGGGGGGCGGGGAAAGGGAGATCCAGAAACTGTTTCAAAATGGAAGCTCTTTGTGTATATCGCTATTGCACTGCAATTTCCTATAGCTTCACATCTTTTCCACTGCAGGATGCCAAGCAATGTGATAAAAATGCTAAGAACCTTCTGC
Organism: Podarcis erhardii; assembly: GCF_964252035.2. Classification (NCBI taxonomy): domain Eukaryota; kingdom Metazoa; phylum Chordata; class Lepidosauria; order Squamata; family Lacertidae; genus Podarcis; species Podarcis erhardii. The sequence goes on from NC_138509.1 coordinate 26,553,251, forward strand.
CACAATGCTCCTGGTTAGCTACATGCATGGAAGCATTTCTTTTGTTTCACTTTTCAGCGTGATCAGGGTGCTGAGGAGGATGGGGGGGGGGGGGTTGAAGGAAATGGCTGTGGATCATGCAAAATTTCTACCACTGGCTGCTGCTGCTGCTGCTACTGCTGCACTGCAGCTTCTTAGACCCCTCCTTGTGTGTTCCCAATGACATTAAGATAGGTCAGGTGATGCTCCCTTTAAATAAAAGCAAAGAATTTTCTGCCCCACAAACAAAAACTACAAAAAACACCACCCTTGCTTTCATTTCCAAAACTTCATTCCAATGTGCACTTTAAAAAGAACTCATGACTTAAACTTAGCATATATTAACAGAAAGAGACTGAAAATGTAGTAAACTGGGAACCCACTGAGAATCCAGATGGGATTGCTATGGTTCACTTTATGCTTGTCTGGTTTAATAAAGCAGTAAATTACAGAACGCAGTAATTTTATTTTGTGCTGCATAGCGTACGCTGTAACAAAGGCTCCCCTCCCCTCTCCAGTTCCCTCCCCCTCAAATCAAGCAACCATTGCATGTGAATATTCTCCCGAATCTGTTTCTTTTAGATACTCTAATTTATACATCAATTGGCAAAACAGGAGATACAAAGGCTTTAAAATTAATAAGATGGTCGAGAGGGACGAAAAACAATAATTTCCGGTTTGGCATTGATAGCTATGCCTGTGCTCACGTGGGCATCCATGTAACTGGTAATAGGACAGAACGGTTCTTTGTCTGGTTGCTATGAAAACTAAATGATATAAGCCTTACCTCCGAGGAAATGACTGTATGGTTATAGGCCGAAAAAGGAATTAGGACTGTGCTGAAGCCAAACAGCAGTGCAAGTGAGAATTAAGAGAGATATTTTGTAAATGCAGGCATGGGTGTTGATTCTAATCAGGGCTGCTTATAACATATGATCATAGTTAATTGTTCATTAATTCCACCATGTCATTTGTTCATAGATTACACCCTGCGCATAATGATTGTGTTGGGTTTCTCTCTTCAGTGGTGGGGATGGGGAGAGGAAAAGAAAGGAGATGCAAGGAGGGGGTGGGTGGGATAACCCTGGTTTTAAATGGTATTTCAGCTACCTTAGTCTCTCTCAGTTTAAGAATCTTATGAAAAGATTAAAGCCACGGCGTATTCAACATTAGAGAAAGAAAATGTTAGGGCCATGAGACTTTGGGCATTTCTGGTGCTGAAGCACAATCACATTTTATCATCCATGACTGGTGTGTTGCACATTAATTACTTCACAGTGCCTAGGCACTGAAGTGCTGTATAAATAATAAATAGGATTATTACTGCAACAGACTATTGCCGTATTCATTTCTAAGTTTGGAGGAGGGGGGTGGGAATGGTGGCACCAGGAAATAATTATATCCTCCATCCCACCCCCATCCCCCCAGCTATAAGAATTATTTTGAAACCTAAATAGGCCGTGCCGCCTTTTTCACTCATGAATTTCCTCTCTTACACACTTGAATACGAGTTCTGCGCACAGAGATTCAGGAAGCATGACCACGCCACGCACACAAGTGAATTCTAAATTGAATGAAGGCAGGGATGAAGGATGAATTATTTATGCTGCTGCTGCTCCACATGGAAAAGGTATTTAAACACAAGGGATTGTAGTTCTGCACAAGAATTTATTTAAGGAAACAGGGTTATAGTAGTAGTATACAAGGCAAACTAGAGCAGGGACATAGAAATGGGTGCATGTTTGAGTTGCCAAATGCATTATGAACTAAGACCTGGAACATTTGTTTATCGGAATTAGTTGTCACAGGGAGTTAGATTGGTTTACTCATACGTAAGTTCCACTGAGTTCAGTCGGATTAGCTATCTAATAAGCAAGCTCATAGTATGGCAGACTTAATGTGAACAGATATGTAATTTCCAAGTATATGACAATAATATATAAAAATGTTCTAAATTTCTCAAATTGAATTAGCAGCCAACAATATAGCAAGCATTCATCTTTAAAAAATAAAATAAAGTACACCTTGTGTTTAAGGCTAAAACCCCTCCCATGACTGTTTGCAATAAACAGCTTGGTTAAATCCTCAAGTCCTGCTTGATTGATTTCAGTCAGGTGCAAAAACAGTGACCTCACCATATATTACAGATTCTCAGGCTAGGAGGGTTGGCCTGTGTTGGATGAGAAGGTGCCAGGGCACCTGGATTGACTGGTTGTACTTATAGTCCACCTTTTCCTCCAATGAGCTCCAGTTGTCACAGGTGGTTATACTAATTTTCATTTAATTATCACAACAACCCTGAGAGGCAATAATTTCTTATGCTTCCATCAAGCTGCTTTATTGTTATTTTTGTGACTCGCCTTACGAATCAAATAACATAATAAAACCAGTATTTTGAGTAACAGAATGCAGGCAGCTGTATGTTTTCCATTTGCAGAGTTAACAGTAGCTCCAGGGGAAATTATTATGCTATGGGTAGCTCAGTTGGTTAGAGCGGGGTGCTGATAACACCAAGGTTGCAGGTTTGATCCCCATATGGGATAGCTGCACATTCCTGAATTGCAGGGGGTTGGACTACAGGATCCTCTGGGTCCCTTCCAACTTAATTATATCATTCTATGGGCGTAGAAATACACACATAACAGCACTGCTGCTCTTAAACACTTTTTGCTCCCCAAAGCAACTGTCAAGGTAAAAAATGTAAATGACAGGAGTCCCAATTGCAAACCTCACACATTTTGCGTGGCTTAGCTCTAATAAGTTGTATCATAGCCCAAAATATGTGGTGGTTACTGCACTGGCTACCCTTGCCCTAAAATATACTGGGCCACTGTAGCACCTTGAATTGAGTGTGACTGCAAGCAAGCAACTAGAATTAGATTGATATGAATCCTGTGGCTTGGTTCTGTTAATTTGGGCACCCACAAGGAAGTTAGGCTGCTTCAAAGAGTATTATTTATATGCGTCCATAGCAAGGCAGAAAATGTGTGGTTTAAAACTGAAGCTGAATCTAATTCTTTTAAAGGGAACGTGCTTGTTTTCGCCTGCTCTGGAGGGTAGGACTCGAATCGAAGGCTTCAAGTTTCAAGAGAGGAGATTCCAACTAAACATTCAGAAAAACTTTCCGACAATAAGAGCTGTTTGGCAGTGGAACAGAGACTCCCACAAGAGGTGGTGGACTCTCTTTCCATGGAGGCTTTTAAGCAGAGGTTGGATGGCCATCTGTCATGGCTGCTTTAGCCGAGATTCCTGCTTTGTGGGGGGGTTGGACTAGATGACCCTTGGGTCTCTTCCAGCTCTAAGATTCTATGATTCTTTGAATATATATTTGGTTACTCTAAGTGTGTGGTGGGGGTGGGGGAAAGAGAAACAAAGTTGTAATTTTTTGACTAGAATAGTCATGTTAGCATTGAGCCTGGGCAACTTTTAATTCCTCTCCATCAACCAGCAGGTTATCCATTAAGGCTACATTCTGCCAGTGCAAAATAATCTCCCATAGCCACGCAATCGAAAGGCAATTGAGCAAGATAAATGCAATGTTTACTGTGCTAACATCAACAACAGGTTGTTCATTAGGAACAACAGAAGGTCAAGAGAGCCCATGAATAGTTCTATAATCTGCTGCTTGATACTGTAAGGAGCAGTAAACACTGCTGCATTTCTAAAATAAGAAAAACAGGGGCCTCATTTTAGCTAGGAATCATACATATTTTCTGGCCCAGAGACTATCCTTGATGCCAGAGGCATGGGTCCTCACTCTGGTTTCTTGCACATCCTTATTTACAACCCCAGGTAGCCCAGGTGTCAATATCACACATATTCAGCCTTAAACACAGGACTTCAAATTAAAATAGAAAGAGAGAGAAAGTCCCACAAGAGGAAAAGACAGGCAGAAATGAGGCACAGGACCAGCAGTGCAACACGAGACTAGTACTTTCACCATAGATTAATGTCTTGTGTCTCCCTCCACATAGGTTTTTACATCCTAAAGTCCCTAATAATGCAGCAGCCCAGTTCAGCCAAAGAGAGCAAAGGTGTACACCTGACAGCTGGACTTTTGGGAAGTCAGGTTCTTAGCTCAGATGCTCCTCTGTGGAAATTGGGGGACAAACCCAGAGCCACAGATCTGCATATGCTAAATCAGGCATAGGCAAAGTCGGCTTTCCAGATGTTTTGGGACTACAACTCCCATCATCCCTGACCACTGGTCCTGTTAGCAAGGGATGATGGGAACTGTAGTCCAAAAACATCTGGAGGGCTGACTTTGCCTATTCCTGTGCTAAATTATGTGTATTAGATGCAATTTTAGGATGTAAATGTCACAGAATGCCATTCAACTAACTTCCCATCCAAAGAACCCTTCAGTTACTCCAACCATTTCTAGATAAAGTATTTTTTAACTTGTTTGATTCTCAAAACTAATGTACAACTCATTAATCTAGAACACCCCCCAATTCAACTTCCTCAGATTCATAACCCACCCAGAAACACCTGGGATAATTAGATACCTCATGGAACCCCACCTAGAAACACCCCTGCCACCATAATTGCAACCTAAACCTATTGTGGGAGTCATAATCTCAGAAGAAAAATGCAAGAAGGGAAAGGACCCATTGAACAAATGCCTGAAGTTCATTTAGAATGCAGAAGAATGGTGCAACTAAAAAACAACAACAACCCAAAGTTTCTTACACTAAGTGGAATGTTTGTGGAGGGAGTGTCTATATCTTGTAGGCTTTCATGTCAATGTCTTTGTGTTTTGCCTACAGATACACATTGGACTCTGACAGGGACACTGTCAGATGAGGCCAGACCACCCAGAATTAGGAAGACGGACAGATTCTGCTCCCTCCACAAGACACTTCTGAAAAGCATAGCTAAGAACAGCTGTTCACTTATAGGGAAGAGGGAGGGGCAGAGTCCCACTATCACCATGCTAACTGAGTCCCAGCCTATTTACATCAATCCTTGGACCCCAATCAAAAGCAAGCGAGCCCATATCTGCATTGTTTTGACCCCAGGCTCTGTTGTTTTGGTCAGAATATGCTAGGATGTGATGGAATGCCAGTAGTGTGGGAGATGAAAGGGAAGGCACTGGCTTTTCTATATATAGATACAGATCTCAGTAGTCTTTGAAGTCTTCAATGTGGAAGAGAATGTTAACAGAACTGCTGACAGGTATGTGGGTGGGTGAGTGGGTCTCATAGTTCTGGGTTTTTTTGTGCTCTCCTCATGGGAAATGCATAGAGAATCTAAACCTGCTTTGCCTCCCCCATTACAGGCTAGCAGTTGCATATCAAAATGGAAGTGCAAAAAGCAGTAGCACTGGGCAGTCACTGGTACTTCTTGAAACATCTGAAATTGGTTTATTTCTCATTGGAAGCTGACTTATGTCAGTGGAGGCTGAATAGGGCTATTCTCCACTAACGCATCTCTGTTGCGCAGTCTCACTTTTCTTTATAGCACACTGTTACTAGGGAATTACAAAGATTGGGCACGGAATCAGATGTTTCTCTTTTAAAAGTAAGACATGGATATTGTACTTGCCAAGTGACTAGCCATTATTAAATCAGTCTAAATATAACGCAAATGTAAATGTGCAGTAGAACTGGCTGCAAACTGAATTAGGTTTTTTAAAATAATAATAATAAAATGCTAGAAAGCTTCCCAATCAGAAAAATGCCACCTAGCAAGCTGTAGCCTAACGGGGCGGGGGGGGGGGGCAGCGGGAATGTCATGGAAAAGTTGTTGGATGCTACATTTGAAGCTGGATGGGTTCCATATAAATTATTCCAATAGTTCAGAAATAATTCTCACTTATTCACAAATGGCTCTGTGCCCATCCTTCTTATATGTTTTCTTAAAGGTCAAATTAAACCAAGGGAGTGGGGTGGGAAATAGATTAAAAATGGGCAATTTTTTTTTTTACTCTGTCAGCTCTGTCATTGAGAATACAATAGCAATCAGTACATCTCTGTATAATTATACATCTAAGTTGATATAAGCCCTCCAGATGCCCCAATAAGTATCCATATTAGCTTGGCATTTATAACAAAATATGTTCAATGCCGGTCAAGTCCTCAGAGCATTGTGTAATGGACAAGTAGGTATTTATTCTTCCAGGCTCTGAGTGCAAGTTTCTTGGCAGGTGCAACATCTCGCAACACCCACATTTGTTGTCCTGCCACTAATCTCCACATTATAGTAATGCAGTTTAAAAGTACCTGAAAATCTGCAGATATCGAAGATTTTGCTAGTACAAAATTTACAGGGACAAGAACTTCAGACCAAAATGAATATACCACTGGACATGCCCACCTGTACAGCACATCCTCATTCCCTATTCCACAGCTCATTAAGCTCCTGAACATCTATTTTACAAAGGTGCAATAGCCATTTATAAAGTTTGTGTATTCCTTATATCATCTGGCATAGGCACTTTCCAAAGCTTAATGACATTCTTAATTTTAATACTTTTACAAGAATTTCCTTTTGCTGCAGGAGAACCTAATGCAAACAAACAAACAAAAAGGAGCTGCAGCCCATGTATTTTGGAGTAATCTGGAAGTGTGGTGTAATGGTTAAAGTGTTGGACTATGACCTGGGAAGGCAGGGTTTGAATTCTCACTCAGCCATGAAGGTCACTGAGTGACCTTGGGCCAGTCACTATCTCTTAGCTTAACCTACTCACAGGGTTGTTGTGAGGATGAGAAGGTGGGGGGGGGGGGAGATCCTTCAAAGATAGAGGTAGTATATAAATGTAATATATATATTTAAAAATATTTCTGAAACTGCACCAAAGGCCTTACATGATTCCCATTCAATATCTCGTTAAGAAGTTGCATCCTAATTTTTTTCAGAATATTCCATAAGTCCAGCCCCCATGTGTCTTTCAGAATTTTAATCATTCAAAAGTAAAGTACAATGGTACCTCTAGATGCGAACGGGATCCGTTCCGGAGCCCTGTTCGCATCTAGAAGCAAACGTAACCAGCGACGGCACGTCTGCACACACACGCGTCGCTTTTTGCCGCTTCTGTGCATGATGCTATTTTGAGCGTCTGCGCATGCGCAAGCAGCGAAACCCGGAAGTAACGCGCTCCATTACTTCCGGGTTGCCGTGGAGCGTAACTCGAATGCGCTCATCCCAAAGCACATTCAACCTGAGGTATGACTGTACAGTATTTAGATACAATGAACCAGAGATTTTGGCCCCATTCGTTAACTGCGTAGCCAAAGATACGGTAGCATGATCTGAAATGGTAGGGGCATCAATGTAAGATGCTGTTACACACTGAAGTTTGGATAATGAAACTCATGCAGTGACACCAGCATCTATACATTCACACACACACACACCAAACATTCAGGCAGGAACACACATGCATTTCGTGCTGGGATAAGGTGGCTGGAAAGCTTTGTCTTATAAGGTACCATACGCACCAGCTCCTAGGGGCCGAGGCAGTTTTGGAGCCCCCATTTGTGGGGGTTTTTTAGGAGGCCAGACCCCTCAATGTTCAGAGGTCATTCGACTCTGCTGTGAGTCCAAAATGACTCCCAGGCTGTGCACCTGGTCCATTCAGGACCAGGGAATCCTCCACACCTGCCCGCCTCCTGTCCCCCAAAACAGTACTTCTGTCTTGTCAGGATTCAACTCTCCAC